>NC_137638.1:23741744-23819244 GCF_963383615.2 Lipophrys pholis
TACACTGACTTACATTTACATCTTTGGGTAATCAAGATTCACCAGTGCGTTTTGGGTTGTGGGAGAAAACTCAACATAAACTGAGGGTGTACTTGCTGTAATGGTAACAACCACATCACCATGCTGCACCTGTCAACCTATAGATGGTGAATATATACAGTCTTTACATCTATATCCATGTATGTAATCTATATACAGTAAACAATCAATATACATATTTGTTGTAATTGTATCCTGTATTTGGTTGTTGAGGTTTTTGTTTTTCATTCATGGTAGAAATAGCTGAACTCAAAAACACCAAAATACTGAATGAAGCCTGCTTTGTGAGTGTATGAAATCCAACCAAACATGAATGGTGTTTGTGTATGGCCTCAGTCAAGCACCAGCATCCAGTCAGGTTTTGAACGAGCTGCTCGCATTGCTTCCATCATCTGCTTAACCCAAATGCCCAATAGGCAATTCTGTGAGGCGGCAAACCTAATTGGGAAGATGTTTGCTGTGAGAAGGGGCCTCCTGCTGCTTCACTGTCTCCCTGGAACAATGTGATCACATAACTTTGTCTGGTGTGCCTATTTTAATCTGTCTGGAAATATACACATCCTTTTGAGAGGTATCCCCAGGGACAACACAACCTTTGTAATTAACCCCTGTTAAATCATGAAAAGATCAGAGGCACTGCTTTCAGGGAGTGTTGCAAAACATTGTGAAAGCTATCTTCCCATACTAATGCATCCAGCTTTTATTTGTCAGGCAGCTGACTTGAAGATTTGTCAGCAAAGGGATTAAGTTTGGGCTAAATTGAGCACCAAAATAATAATTTCAAACATTGTAATCACGAGGAAATGGTTGATTAAATGTGTTTTTCTTAAAAAAAAATAAATACAAATTTTCTATTGTAACAAGACACATGTAGCATGTAGATGCTCATGTCCCAGCTCAGAGTTTTATTTGTTTTAATTTCAATTTCATGTTGGACCTTAAGCCCTGAACTTGCAAAAATAATTCAATGTAAGTAACACATTCTTGTTGGAGACTCTTCATTATGTGCTCTGGCTCCACACAGGCAGTGCGTCTCAGCCGGAGCCAATGACGAGAGCGGACTGCCTCGGTCTGGAGTGGATGTGGAGCAGCAGGTCAAAGGAGCTGTCGCTGGGCCTGACAGCACCGGGTGTCCCGCAGTTTGAGGCTGAGCTGAATCGACAGTTCGATGGTGAGTGAACAAGACAGAAAGAACGAGGGAAATGAAAGATGGAGAGATGGTGAGAGGATCGGGGAGATGACTGTCAGGCTGTCATGAATGAAAAACAGAAAGATGGAGGATGAAGGCCTGAGTGAAAAGGTGGAAAGAGGAGTGAGATGAAAGCCTTGACAGGAATGAAAGACAAGAGAAAAAAAAACGTATTAAATTAATTAGAGGCATAACAATTAAACAGGGGTGTGCTGGAAATGTTTGGCATTAAACCAGTAACATTTGGCCTTTCTCTTATTTTGGGGAGAACGATTTACATAATAAACCAATATCAGTCCTTCGTTTGAAGATGTCTGACCAACAAAACTTCAAACTTCATCTGTTCTATAGACGAATGCAGTTACAGCAGACAGGCAGCAATGGTTATGGAGATGTGCGTTATTGACAAACCCCACAGGTCTCAGAACAAAATCACTGCCAAACCTGGAGGAAACACACTCAGCCTAAACAGAAGGACAGGCGCCCTCTAGTGGCTATTTCAAGTGATTGTGTTTTGCAAAGCTGCAGCCACAGCTGCAAACAAGGTTGCAGCAAACAGGCTGAAGCTTTTTGTAAAGTCACAACTCTTAAATTCAAAGTAGCCGCAATTCAATTGGAATTAGAAGTGTTAAATTGTCACAGCACCTGTAAGACAGTGAAATAAAATTCAAGCCATGATGATCTTAGGAGCCTCCTCATGTGCTATTTTCATTATTGTGTGTTTTAAAATTAAATATTTATTCTTCTTTCGGTATGGAACATGTACTTAAAGCATTTCACTGCACATTATACTATGTGAAATGGTTGTGTGTGATAAATAAAGGACTTGACTTGACTCGACGACCTGCAGTGTTCAGCACTTTCACTTCACAGCTATAAGACCCAAGTTTGATGTATTTCTGTGAGGCAATTGTGTGTTTACCCTGTGTAAACTTAGATTTTCCTTCCCACAACTTTCTATATGTTAATTGGTGAAATAAGTTGGCCCGTAAATGTGACTATAAGTATGTGGGTCGTTGTCTGTCTCTCTGTGTGTTTGCCTTGTGATGGACTGGCGACCTGCAAGATGGATAAGACTGTAGTTCTTGCTGAAGTTAAACTTGGATGTGTTTTTATTTATCTTTTTACTTCTAACAGTAAAATTGCCTGCAAAGAGCCATTTGAAATAAAAGTTTGATCAATCATGAAAATAAAAAAAAAGTGCAGCTTTCTCTTTTCGCCTAACAAAAACTGGAGAGGAGTGGTTAATGTTGTGTGCTGTTCCGGTCTGCGGTCAAATGGGTCGATGCGGTCACTGGCCGGCCTGGCCGGAGTCATCATGAACCCTGAGCCAAGTTTCTCGCCATGTGCGCCTCTCTATTGTGAGTGGGCAGCAGTTCCCTCTGCAGGGGGCCCAACTGCATCTGAAAAGGACGTCCCGGACTGTAAGTTACTCTCATCCACAAGTTCACCAAGATCAGAGCTGAAATTTCTGACTGCTGAGAGCTTTGGTCTTCGCTCTGCTCGCCATTGTCCAGATAGGGCTCTCTACTTTTAACCCTGGTGAGTTTTTACAATGAAAATCAATTATTTAAGTATAATATCAAACTGTTACCTTTCATTTGAAAACCGTGTTAATAAAATTTTTTTTTGTCTTTCTTAGTATTTGCATTCCCAACATGAGGCTGATTTTGTTCGGGGCTCTGCACACCAAGGACAACCCTTGGGCCTCTTTGTCCAGTGTCACTGCTGCTCTGTGTGTCGTCACTGTCCTCCTGATGGCCATCAGGGGCCGAAAAAACCACAAATCCTTCTTTCACTTCCACCAAGATGCCCAGCTGGATTACATAAAATGCCCCTCTCCTCCTGGTCCCACACCGTGGCCTCTGGTTGGAAACCTGCTCCAGATGGGGAACCAGATCCATCTTTCTTTGACCCACCTGAGCCTCCAGTATGGTGATGTTTTTAAGGTATTGAAAATCTATTTTTTATTTTCATTTTATTTTTGTATGTCATTTTGTTTTGGATTGAAATAAGTATTTATATTCCATCCATGTTTCTCCTCATTGCAGATGCATTTGGGCTCTTTGACTGTTGTCGTTCTGAGTGGATACGCCACCATCAGGCAGGCACTGGTCCGACAGGGCGACGCTTTCGCCGGTCGTCCTGACCTTTTCACCTTTTCAGCTGTGGCCAATGGGACCAGTATGACCTTCAGTGAGAAGTATGGCCCCGCATGGCTGCTCCATAAGAAACTGTGTAAGAATGCCCTCAGGTCTTTTTCCCAGGCTGAACCCAGAGGATCTGGGGCCAGCTGCCTGCTGGAGGAGCATGTTTGCACTGAGGCTGCAGAGATGGTGAAGGTGATCCAGGCGCAAGCTGCCAAAGGGGAAAAGGACTGCGATTTGACAGGGGTCGATCCGGTCATGCCCCTGGTAACCTCAGTAGCAAATGTTGTCTGTGCACTCTGTTTTGGTAAAAGATACAACTACAACGATAAAGAGTTTCTCACAATTGTGCACATCAACAATGAGGTCCTGAGGATCTTTGCAGCGGGCAACCTGGCAGATTTCTTCCCTGTTTTTCGCTATTTTCCAAGTCCTTCACTGAGGAAGATGGTCCAACACATTCGCCGAATGAATGGATTCATGGAGCGCAGCATTGACGAGCACATTCATACTTTTGATAAGGTAAAGGCTCCTGCTGATACACCTGGAAAAAAAAAACCTGGTTTTAATGGAAACCATTAAAACTGATAATATAATCAAACCAATCTAGGATAGACTGTTTTCCAGTTTTATTCACTAAGAAATTAAATGTATTGATTGTACATTTAAATGTGTGTTCAGCTACTACTAAGTGAAGCTGAGAAATGATTCCCAATTATAAATTTTTCAGTGCAGAAAATTTAATAAAAATTCAAATTTTCTTCTTAAAAACAAATGTAAATGATTTGTTAAGTATAGGAAACGTCTTTTTATGTTCCCAAGTAATCACTGGTTTTGTAGACTATCAACTTAACCTCAGCGATCAGTAATACAGTGATTGAAATATACTAACTAAATATTTTCAGGCCAGAATAACATTGTGAATGCCATTTGTCTTATTTTCTGCAGTGTTTATTCAACTATTTCACTTCCCACAATTTCCCAAACATTACAGTGCTACAAAAATTGGTGTGAGCGTAACTGGTGCCAAAAAATAACAAACAAGCTCCCTGGGAGGGACTTTTGTTCTTGTGCAGAATGGCTAAACAGTTCGCACGAACTCTAATTAGGAATTAGCATTCCACTGGATGACACGCGTCGTACCAAAACTGGATACTGTCTGTTGTTTTCCTTTTCCCCCTCATAGTTATATATACATAGTCTGGAAGTTATTATTACATCGGTATGTTTGAGGAGTGATGGTGACATTGAATTCAGAAGGACATCAGCACTGTGTTACATTTATGATTGTGTGTTTGATTGCAGAACCGTATCAGGGACATCACCGACGCTCTGATCGCACTTTGTCAAGACAGAGAAGAAAGTGAAGACACATCCACACTCACCAACTCACAGATCATCCACACGGTCCTAGACATCTTTGGAGCAGGTTGGATCAATGGGCAGTTTTACAACAACTACAATGCCTGTGAAGATACAGATCGATCATTTTGTTTTGAGGCTGTCTTTCTGTTAATCTTCTGCAGGATTTGACACCATCATTGCTGGTTTACAGTGGAGTTTGTTGTACCTCATCAAGTTTCCCGACATCCAGGACAGAATCCACCAGGAAATAGGTAAACATCTTGTTTTAAGGTGGCAAATAGTGCTTTGTTCAGCTTTCTATCTTTATGTATATGATATGAGTTATGAAGTAAGTCTGTGTCACAAGTGAGTTAAATGTATTGCTAAAGAAGAATGACTACTTGTATTTTTGTCAAAAAAGGCAGTCCATGATGTACAAAAATTTGACTTACTTATCAAACTTTTGGATAAGGCACTGCTTCATATACATCCCATAATAAGATTTATGAAATAACAGACATGCACAGCTCATTTCAGCTCCTAGAAGTTAACATTTGCACCAAAAACAGGCTCTTCCTGACAAATACACACGAGAAATCCCCCAATAACTATGCATTTGTCATCACGTTACAGTTTGATGCATATCATGATTAAAACCCAAGAGTGACCCACCAGAGTGCTTTTTCTACACAGACAGATACTGACAGCCATCAGAGGAAACTCACAAAAGATCAGCCCAATTTGCTGACGGCAGAGGTACTTTTGAAGGGGGCTGACAGAACTGGTGCCGTCTGTTCATGGAGTGAGACGGGATGAGAGGCATAGCGAGCGAGAGAGAGAGAGAGAGAGAGAGAGAGAGAGAGAGAGAGAGAGAGAGAGAGAGAGAGAGAGAGAGATACCAAGAGGAGACGGGATGAATCAGAAAGAGGTTAGAGAGTTCCTGAGAGACACAAAGGCAGCGACACGCAAAGCATGGGACACACATAGTTCAAGACCCTTCCCTGGCTGTGTGCAAAGGGTCACGACTTTACTGGCGACCACAGTGATGCAACATTTGTGATCAAACTTAATGATGAAGATATAGTAATTATTTGGGAAGGACCTGAAAACAAAAGCAATGCGTCTCTGCACTTTAGTTTTAGTCTGTTCATGTTGTAACAATAACTGTAACAATACCATCAGCATGGTTTCTGGTTGTATTCCCTCCACCCCAACAACTCTTCCCCAGTTATGTTCTTCTTGTCTGGCATTATTTTGCATTCTTACTTTACATGTTATTCCCAAAGTTTTACTGTTGGAGAAATATATCACAAGTTGCGAGAAAAATATAACTTTTCATTGCTGTGGAAGTGGTGTAGCAACATGAAATTATTGATCCATTTTGTTTGTTTGCTTGTTTGTTTGTTTGTTTGTTCACACTAAACCATCTTTGTATTGCTTTCTTTTTTTTAAAAGATGACCACATTGGCTCGACCAGACGGCCCGGGTTTTCCGATAAACCCAAGATGCCTTATACTGAGGCATTTCTATATGAGGTGTTTCGTCATGCTTCTTATGTCCCTTTTACCATACCTCACTGGTGAGCTCACAAACTTTCACTTCAGTTAACTTGTGTTTATAGTGCGTATAAGTAGGTAAAACCTTCCTGTGGTGTTCTCCTCCTCAGCACCACAAGGGACATCAACCTGAATGGGTATTTCATTCCTAAAGACACATGCATCTTTATTAACCAATACCAAGTCAATCATGACAGGTGAGCGTCCACCACATATCAGAACATTCCTCTGTTTTCTCGGTGTCTTGGTTTGATCTTCGTGTCTTTCCACTCCTCAGTGATATTTGGGGTGACTCGGACGCATTTCGTCCTGACCGTTTCCTGGGTCAGTCCGGACTCCTCAACAAGGAACTGATTGATAAGGTTCTCATCTTTGGCCTGGGGAAGAGACGCTGCCTTGGTGATGAATTTGCTCGTTTGGAGATGTTTGTCTTCCTCACTACGCTGCTTCACGGGCTGCGAATTGGGAACGTTCCAGGACAGGAGTTGGACCTCAGTGCTGACTTTGGTCTGACTATGAAACCGCGTCCGTACAGGATTACTGTCTCCTCAAGGTTTTAGAAGCCCTGCAAACCCAAATGTTGCTTGATGTTGTAAGATTCCTTTGTCACCATCTTTGCCTAACCATTCTAATCTCACCTATCCTGAAGTTCATAGTGTTGGCAAAGCCAGGGTCATACAAAGGGCCTCTGTGCATGAATGCTAAAAGGAACGCCCCCCTTGCCTATCAGTCCCTCCACATTAAAAGTGACAGAAGCTTTAAAACAGTCCCTCATTAAAAGCCTTTATCTGAAGCTATTAGTTACAGTTAAACACTGAGGGAGGGAGGAGGAGGGTGTTTCAGATTGGCGATCAATGCTTCAGGCCTCAATCTGCGTTCATGTAGGGTTCATTCCCATTCTCCTCGGCTCTCGTTTTCCACTTCTCGCATCGACGTTTACTCCTGATCCTGATCAGTTATATTATTTTTGTCTTCCTAGCCCCATCATCTCTTCGCCCTGGCCTTATCCCTCTATGCTGACTCCTCCTGCTCTTGACATTGCTCCGAGGCTTTCAAGCTGACTCGTCAAACTCACTCATCTGCTCGTAGTCCTTTTCACGCTCTCTGAGGAGTGACGCAAATTATATATTAAGATATAGAGGCTCATCTTTCTGAACATCCTCCTCTTTGCTTATCAGCTCTGTGACCTCCTACACTCACATTAGAAACAGTCCAAGTCGTCTCAAACCGAAGTAAAGTGTCAAATCAGGCGGTTCTAGTTTCACGATCGAAATGTTAAAAAAGCATGTTTGGGCTAAAAAGGAGTTTGGGAAAAATAACTCCTTAAGAACTTTCTTTTGTATTTATGACACTTTTGTCTTTGCAAAAATTTGTATCTTCTTTGGCAAAATCTACTCTGTAATGAGTTGAGTTGAGTTGAGTTGAGTTGAGTTGAGTTGAGCTGTACTCGTGTTGCATTCAAGCCAAGGAGGTTATCCCAGCCTCAAACTGGAAACCTTCCAGTAAATCCACACGAACACACAGAAATCCCAACAGAGGTTTCATAGGCTGAAACAATGCAGCATTTGAAGTTACCTCCACTTAAAAAAAATTGTTCTCAAAACTGATACCGTTGTTTGCCCTTCACTGTAGTGAGATTCATCTGCATGTTTAAAGCTGTTTTCCTGTTTATTCTACAATGCTTCCTCTTCTTTGCTTGTATAAAGATGTTTAATATTGAATAGCATCAGAAAAACCACAGACTGGTGGTAAATGTCTGGGAGAAGCTGGTTTCGAACATACCTCTCCCAGTGTGAAAGTCCTGGCTGGCTTATATACCGTTTAAGAAACGGCTGAACATGTGAGTTACATACTCGGTGCATAACAACCGATAAAATCAGAACATCAGGCTAAGCACAAAACATCGACCTTTGCTCAGAGGCCCCTCATCATAACGGGGTGGAACATTAACTTTTAGCCTGAATTTGAAGCACTGCATATTTTATGATCACACACAAGAAGGCAACCTGAATATAACATATAAGACACATGTTATATAGAAAATACACTTCAATTTACAGAAAGAAAATGATTCACAATAGCAGTTTATTTCACATACATAATTACTAGTTTATAACTTGAAGCCATGCAGTGTAGTAGATACACTGAGACAAAACTATTCAATCAAGGTTGAGACACTGACCTCCGTAAAGTCTTCAAAGGAACATAATTCATAAATTTTTTTCTTCAAGTGAGTGAAAATCTTTCAAATTGTTCCACAATGAATCGCCTTGTCTCTAAATGTTGCTCTAGAAATAAATTTGCAGTGCCTTGATAAAAGATTTCTATCTGGTAATCAAATGATTTGTACACATACTCAGAAATCCATGAATAACCAATTAAAATGTACTTGCCACTATTCCCCTGTGTGAAGAATTGCCTGTGTGTGTGTGTGTGTGTGTGTGTGTGTGTGTGTGTGTGTGTGTGTGTGTGTGTGTGTGTGTGTGTGTGTGTGTGTGTGTCTATTTTACAGTAATATAAATTTACATGCCAACAGAATATATTTGTTTGGTTGAGTTAGGTGGTGTAATCTTATCTTTAGCTTACATGAATGCTTTGAAGTGATCATTGATGTTTCTGGAATTTGTTTTGTGCTGTCTTAACAGTATCATGTATTCAACTTTACTCATATACTATGTATGAGGACGAACATGTTGATGGCCTCTTTGAGGGATTAACTCCTTATAAAATTAGAATTGTTATTAACATTTTCAATTAAAGTGCTTTTTATGTCAACATTCTGGGTGCAAACAATTGAAAGTTTATCCTATATTATGCACTTGTTATATCTAAAAACAAGTAGTTTTAGTTTATGTGTTTTCTAATATAAAGTAGTACCTACCAATGTGTTTGTTCAAACTTTGTAATGTGAATATATGATATTAAATAATAAACAGTGCAAACTTCTTATATGTTTGTCGTGGATCTTTAACCAAAGTGCACCCTGTTGCTGAGCTCTAATGACATCCTACTTGTGTGTTGTCACGTTGCCTTAGTTTGCAAGGTGAGAGGGGTTTTAAAATCAGTAAATCTTTGATTGGCATGATCGATATGGATATCTTAGCATTATTGGAAGGGGAGTCAAATCTCTTACATTGTACTGAAATTATTAATTTGTTTGCCAACTTTAGTACTTCAGGGTGCAGACATCATGTATTTAGGTTTGGTATTTTTCAGTTTTCATTTAAGTTCTCTGTGAATTATTATAGGGGGGGAACAAGAAAGAAACAAGATATTATGAATGTTTTTGTTTGTTTGATGAAAGCAGTCTGGTCTAAGTGAATAAGATCTTGTAGAATATTCTGAATTCTTCTTGATAATACAGATGTAAACAATTTATGGTCTATATTTAGCACACATATTGAGGGGTAATCACCATCCTGTCCTTCTTTTGGTATTACAGAAATAGTGGCATTCCTCTACAAAATCAGAATTTCTTTTTCCCCCCAGAGCCCAGGTAAAGACTTTATAAAATGTCAGCTGTTTTCACATAGTTTTATATCAATCCGAAGTGAACCCGTCTGTGCCCGGGGACTTGCCTGTCTTTTGTTTATTTATTGTTGCATATAGTGCTTCAGTTTGTATCGCCGATATTATTTTATTATGATAGTGGGTCGATTTAATGATGCCAAAAATAATTAAATCTGATGGTCGTTATTCAAGTCCGGCAATTTTTTAATACCGAGCTAACTTTTTCATTTGGCTTTTTCCATTGTGGAAACACCAAACTCCCAAGCTGACGTCATAATCCTAACAGAAATAATATACTGACCTATGGGCTTGCGGCCGTCTACTGTAGTAAAGGCATCACTCCCGGCGTGCCAGTGTGAAGTCATGTATACAACCCGTTTACAGCAGCAAATTGGTTTGCAGTGGTTAATTACCAAAATACACCCGGAGGATGAGACCTCAGGCGCCTCATCAACACTGCTCCCTCTCCATGTCCTCTCCGGAGCTCACTGTGTTCTTGTCCCAGGCTTTGTTCCCGTCCGCAGATCTCACAGTATGACTTTAAACCATGGCCATCATTAAGAATAACAAATCACGGTCAACATGTGCTGAGGGGCCTCTGATGTGAAGCAGCCAACAAAAGGTAGCACGCAACACTGAGGGTCGTGGCTGTAGCATGTGAAAGGACCACTTGTGGGGCTCACACACGCGGGACAATTTAGACTGGGCCAACCGCTGACATAAGGCGGTCTACTTTTAGAAACTGTTATACCCCATCAGCGGTAAAATGCCAACCGTAATCATAATCAGTCTGTATGCCTCCCTTTGACACATGCATAACATGAAGTTATGAAACATGGACATTTAACTGTAAAAGAACAAAGACAATAGATTTAATAAGGTGGATTCATGTCTTCAAATTCATCAGTTTCACCTGGCAAACTTAAGAAAAGTCAAAGCTCAAAGTATCTTTACTTTTAGTCAGAAATATATGATTTCATGAAACACATTTCTGGCCAAAAACTTGAACAAGAAGACATAATGTATAACGTTGCGTGCTTGTGGGTGTCCAGAGTACAGCAGCCGATCATGAGCCAGGAACACTTAATTTCTCAGGCGCTAATGGGCCATAGATTTGTTGCTTTTTACTGCAAACAATAGAAGTGCAAACCGAATGACCGACTGACTTGCTATTTTCCTCTTCAATTACATGTGGGGCCTCATATCGTGGGGCCCTCATTCTATAGATCCAAGCAGGCAGTGCCCATTAAGACACTGCACGCAACCCACTAAAGGCAGCTGTCAGTGGCCCCATTGTGATGTCACCCGTCCTCTCATGTGTCACAACATTTCAATGACCTCATACATGCACGTACAGCTTGACAATGAATACAAGAGATCAGAACTGGTCCAAATATAATGTGGTTCAAACATCTTCCTCCTCCACTGTCTGTCCACATCTTAGCTTCATAATCACCTTTAAGAAAAAAACAAAGACAAATAGAAGGTATTGTAACTGTTTCCTGTGGACAAATGCCTGCGTATTAACGATTTGGCATGACCGACCGCACTGATCGCACCTCTTTGAGCTGGGCAATCTCTTTGCTTTCCACATTTCTCTGAGCGCTGTTGGTTACGGATTTCACTCGAGTTGCATAACTGGAAGGTTTAAGAAGTTCAGGGATATTTCAGGAAAGTGTAATACCTCTGAATTAAAATAAAAGCCTCGGTCTCTAGTTTCTGGGATTCTTACATAAGAGATGTGAGGGTCTCATCAAGATTGCACTCTGACGGTGAGATGTTCACAATCATGAGGGTTTTGGCATTCCCTCCCAAAGAGTCCTGCATCACCTGAGAGAAATAGGAAACAGTTTACCTGACATACATGACTGAGACATAAAATCACCAGGACTTAAGTTTTTTGGAGCAACTTGAAAAGACATTTCTCTGAATTAAAATTTTCACCCATAAAAAAATTACCTGTGTTAGTTTGCTGTTCCTATAAGGCACATGGGGGAGTTCAGCAGACAAAGCTGAGATCACATCTCCCAAAGCGGAGAGAGATTTGTTGATAGAGTTTGCCTCCTGTTTAGGGGAAGATAAAAGAATTTAAGAGATCTGAGAAGTTTAAATCAATCTTACAATTCCTTTGTAACATATGAGGGTAGAAATAACAGCCATCTTAGTAAGCTGAATTCTAAGATTTTATCTTTATGAGTTTAAAGAAAAAAGCAGAATTACAGCCATCAGTGCTGCTGAAAAGTACGACTTTTATATAATAATAATAACCTTTATTATAATAAGCCTAACTTGTCAAACTTACATTCATGTGCCTACGATTTAAGAAGTGAGGCTATCTCTTAAAGGATCAAGCCTCTAACTTTAACTTTGTCACACAGGAGCTCATTACTGCAAATCAAAGCCTCTTTTTCAAGACTCCATATCTCCAATACTTCATTTCATACAAGCATAACATATGCTTAGCATTGTAGGCAGAGTTAACAACATTAGTTCAGAACATGAAACAAATCCAAGACGCTAAGTCAGGAGATCTGTGCTGCGTTCCCACAGAATGACCCATGAATAAACCTTTAGCTGGTGGTCCTTGGCTCCAGTCTTGGCTGCTCTCTCACTGCCCGCCAGATCCACAAGGCTCAGCTTCCCAGTGCTCACACTCCCATTAGTCAGGTTCCTGCTCTCCACCATGATGCCAACGATGAGATGGGAGCGGGAACTCTCCACATTCATCTCTGTACACAAAAAAATAGAAACATGGCAACAGCAAGTGTGGTTAATCAAACACAACTAAAATACAAAAATAAAATGATTTCTTTATGCCTCAACAATGCAGTCTAAAAGATGGATAACTTTAAAGATGTATTTGCCTCTTACAGTCAAGTAAAGCCATGTTGCTCCTATTCATACTGTACGCTGATTCACAGAATTCACACAATAATGTCACATCACTGTCACTAACACGATTAATCCAAACCATTTAGCAAGGCTCCGTTTGAACTGAGTGACATTGCATGGCATAGAAGACCCACTGGTGGCAGAGATGTGTCGGTTGGCGCAGGCCTGCTGGAACAGAGCGAAGAGCTCCTGAGCACTGGAAGCCTCCTTTGTCTCTGCCCCTTGGGCGAACACAACGCCCTTTCTGTTCCTCTTGATCTCCACCCGCCTGGCTGGGCCATGTGTTGGAGTCTGTGCGTGGGCTTCACTCGCCTGGCTCACAAAGAGGTCCTGCAGCCGGTCGTTGTACAGCTCCAGCATGTAGGCAGAAACCTAAAGGGGAAGTATGATGAAGAACCAGACGATGAAGAGCGAACAGGCACAGATGTATATTTAAAGGAGAAATGTTTCCTTTCCAACATAAGGTTTGCTTATTGACTGCGACCTTGAAGTCAAATTTACAGCTGTTCGCCCTCATCATGTCAAATATAGCATTGAAAGATCTCGGCATTAGTCCGGGGTTCTTCTGTTCCTTGTCTCCCACCATGGTGAAGGTCTTCCCTGAGCCCGTTTGGCCGTATGCAAAGATACAGACATTGTAACCATCGATAGCTGACTGGATCAGTCTGCAGGGAAAGAAAAGAAATAAAATCCTACTACGCTGATGAGATGATTTTACATGAGCTGCTGTCAGTGGCATCGATTCAGGCAGAAACAATTCTTGGCCTTAAATCATTAGAAACAACTTCAAATATTACCTTTTGACAGACTTTTTTGCATTATAAAATATCTGTGAAAATACTTTACACTGTTTTTGTTGATTAGTGTCAGAAACAGTAAAGCAATCCAGTCATTGGTTCGGTAGTTTCTGCCTAAATGTGATATTTGACTATGTGCTTGTTGTCTGTCTTACATATTTGAGTCTGTTATGTATGTTATATATTATGTCATATTATTTTTGTGCACTTTAGCTTCATAGTCAGGTCACGCTCATGTACGGGTATGAGCTAATCTTGTCTCTCAAGTTCATGTTCTGTTTCTTTTTCTCTTCATAGCTGGAGTGTGTTTAGTTTCCTCACACAGAACTCCTCCCCTTCTGTTTTCTGTGCTGATTCCCAGCTGCCCTCTCTGACTGTGCACACCTGCATTTTGTCTCATTCCTCTCCACTCCTTGTCTTGTTCACATCTTGTACTTGTTGCACAGTTGCCAGGTTGGTTAAAGCAATTTGTCACATCCTTTTAATCAATCTCATGTCCCGTCCCAGCCTGGTCTGACTGAGCCCCGCGGTTCTGTTCCAATAAACTCTATTGTATTATGGACTAGTCTCTAGGCGAGTCCCTTTCACCAGTTATTGATGATTTCACATTTCAGTGTTGGACGCTGACCTGTTTGTGTCATGAAACAAGTCTTCCTGGGAGGCGTCGGCTCCGAACACCTTGTCAAACAGAAACTCTCTTGGCCCTCGAGGGGTTTCCACTGTAATGGAGCAATCGTCCACTTTGTCCACAACAGATGCGCCTCCCTGTGCAGCTTCGGCTCGGTTCACAGGCCGAATCCGACAAAATACCCTGATTTTACCTACATAAAAAGACAAACACAAGAAAATATTAAAGTATTTTTTTTAGATTAGTTCATAAAATGAACCTATACAATTGATACTGAAGTATTTTCATACCTTTCATGTCTTCAATCATATTGTAATACTTTTTCCGCATTGTCCTTTCAGAAGTGTAGTTCTCAATGATTTTCTTTTTATCTTCTTTTTCTTGTTTTAGCTTGAGAAAAAAACCCCCATCAAAACATCTGTGATAGTGCAGTGCTGCAGATGTAAGCATGCAGTCAAGGTGAGCCTCGTTTGGGGCTCCCATAGATTAATTCAGTCATTCATTGCCACCAGAAAAGCCTCAGAACTCAACAAGCAACATCTTACAGCATCTGTCCAATGATCCCGTACACATCTGGGCTTCCTCCCTCTCATTCTTGTTTCTGTATTCGCGTCACTGCACAAAAGCCAAATGTAGGACAAAAATGTCACCTGGTCCTGCAGTAAGAGCAGCTGCTGACCGACAGTCTTCACACCGTCTGTGGTTTGGACGGCCTCTTGTCCCAGGACGTCCTCAAAATCTGAGTTTACACAGTCTGAGCAGAGAAGGGATTGACATTCTTATGTGAATTATGCAGTGGGTAGACACAGATGCAGCTGCTGCAACGCAGTTATACTGAGGCCTTCTCTGACAGTACACCAGGAGCATCAAACATTGTTGCTTTCGTTTTCTTGTGGAAATACATTTGCCTAAAATCCAAACTGTACGGACGACTTTGCAAAAGCATGAAGACGGAAGAAATGACATGCTCTGAGAAGGAAAATATTTTTGCTGACATTATTGAAGAGAAAAATGATTTCAAAGTATTTTAATTAAATTATGTGGCGGCACAGCTTGGTTGGTAGAGCGGTCGTCTTCCAGTGGGAAAGTTGCAGGTTCAATTCCCATCTCTGCCTGCCTACATGTCAAAGTGTCTATATTCTTTTGCAACGTCAGCTGACTACATAATAGACAAAGTGTGTAGTCTGGCCGCATGACATCAGGTGAATATGTGATCACGATATAATATTTGATAGTTTTGTCAGTAATTTACAATACACACATATATATATATTGTGCATTTTGATATCACGATAACAATATATTATGCAACCCGAGCATAGGATGATAGCGTTAGACACACAGTGTTTTTACCATTCCTTAATGGATTTTGTCCAGTTTTGATGTAGTCCAAAGCGACCTGACAGACTTCATGCTCCCTCACTGTCTCTGCTAGTAAAGAGAGCCTTGACTCAAGTTCATCAGACCTGTACGGTGAAATACACACAACAATTCCTTTTGGAAACAGATAGAAATAAAGCACTGCTGATTACAACCCAGGTCACTGGAATATCTTTAGATTTTTGAATGCGGCCTCTAACCCCTCCTGATCAGCATCTTTCTCTCTGCTTTCTTCTTTGGACATTTGCAGGTGGTCCAGCTTGTTTCTGGCTTCAGCCAGAGAAACTTGAGTATCCTCAATCATCTGCTCCAAAAGAGCTCTTGTCTCTGCCACTGCACAGCAAATTGCATGAGCCTGAAAAAAAATAAATGTAAATGTGTAGTATGCAACAGAGAAAAGGTTTATTTAGTTTCACTCACATGTAAAAAGTAAGTAACAGGCTTGTTATTCCAGCAGCACCTTGTCTATGACGGCAGGGAGCAGGACGCTGCATGGTGGCTGAGCGATGGGAGGGATGGGACTCCTCTCTGCCTCCAGCAGCTCAGTGATCTCTCTTTCCCTCTGGTAGAGGCTCTCCTTCAGCTCCTCTAGACGGGCTTTAGCTCCCTCTAGTGGTTGACTTGATTCACTGCAGGGCTGGGGAAAACCCCCCGAGGGTAGAGTAAAAGCATGAAATGAATAAAATTGGAATATAAAAAAAAAATCTACCAATTGTATAACAATTTAGATAGCATTGTACTTAATAATAGCCCAACATATTTATGCATTAAAGGAGAAATCTGTTTTTATTTTTATCTAGCTCGCTCATGTTCAAACTTTTATTCAAAGAAAATCATTTTGTAAATATCTCTTATTTTCCAAAAAGTACAAATTTTTTTTTTTTTTACAAAAATAAAAATAATGACATTTTTATTTGATGTTGATGTTCTGATTTGCTGTTTATGAGTTGTATGAATGAAAATGCTTGATATAATACTGTTGAATTGTATTGTGCTGCTGTGGCAAATATATCAATAGATAATCCTCATTTTAAAGATATATGGGTATAATACTGTATATCTTTACATTCTGAGTCTGAGCTGGGCCTTTCTGTGTGGAGTTTGCTTGTTTTCCAGAGTTGTCCAGAGCTCATCGAGTAAACTTAATGTATGTTTGATTGTTTGAATGTTGAATATGTCATTTGAAGATGTCATATCATTTTGACAGGTTGTGCTCACTATAAACACTTTGAGAATCATTTATTTTGATCACTGCGATGCAGTCATATACTCCTTCTGCATACGATCCCTATAATCATTGAGTTGCTTTGCTTGTTGTTGGATCAGCGATGAGCAACTGTCATGGAAAATAATTCCAACCTACCACAGCTTGCTGAGGCGGTGAGGGTCCATGATTTTCACCTTCCTCTGTGGCTTCTTGCTGGTCCTGGGCTGATACCATCAACATCTCTTGGACGTTTCCTATTTCTTGCCTTGCCATCTGAAGTTCTTGCAAAGCTGTTCAGTGTAAACAAAGCATCGAAAAAGTATCGTGTGCAAGTGTTTCCTCAACCTTCAGAATGAAAAATAATAAACTCACTGGAGCTCTGGTGGCTGTGCACAGCATCCAGTCTGCTGGAAAACACTTCAAGCATTTTGCTCTAACAAAAAACAAGAACACAATTAATGTGCTGATTGTGCTCAATGATCAGAAATGCTGCCGATTTCAATATAACCTTTTCTCTGTGCCACTGCATGGCCTCCTCTATACTTCTCCTCTTCTCAGCTCTCTGCTCTTCCAGCAGTTGCTCATTTCGTGATGTAAGCTCCTTCAGTAAAGCCAGGTGAGGAGAGAAAACAAATTAACTTCATGTCATGTGGGTATGTAATGCCGGGTCGACGCACAGGATGTATCAGCTGTTCGCTCATCAACGAATGAATCTGACCATGGCTGTCTTCTCCCAGTCAGACTTCTTTTTCTCCACCGTGTCCTGGTAGATGTCCAGGATTTTCCGCAGAGTGTTTAATTTGTTTTGGTAATGAGATCTGATTTTCTGCACAGTGCATTCCTGACAACAAGGTTTGCATTAGATTAAATGGTTTCATGCCTTCGCTGACACACATGCCGATACGCTGGAAGACGTCCTCACCTGGTTCATCTGCACCGTGACCTTAAAGTTGTCCTCCATCTGCTGCACTATACTCAGGTGTCTTTTCCTCATTGCTTCCATGTCTTCGGTTATCTGTTGTTAAGTGAACAGCACACATGTACACGTTCACATAAACAGTATTAGTTTTATCACTGAAACGATCAAATGACTTTGAGGGGCCCAGTAAAAGCATCAGAGCAGCCATGTGAGCATGAGGTTGAGCACAGTTCAGTGTGCGACAGGGACTTCATTGTGTGTCTTCAAGATCTCACTCGGAATAACTGAGTCACATGTCTGATTAAATGAACCGCCTATAAAGATTTAAAAAACATTATTTTATCAGCTCTGATCTTATTAGATTATAGAAACTGTGAGTAATCTGGAGCTAAAGTATTGCATGGTTGTTCATTGGTTAGTCCTGTCTTCTCACAGAGAGAAATTCCTAGTTTTGAACAAGGTTTATGTATCAAGTTTTCCTCTTTATGTGGCTTTTCTTTCGGTGAGTCATTATCAATGTTAATATGATTTGCAGGAGATTTAGTATTTGTTCTGTGCTGCACCACCTGTGCTCCTCCTTTTACCTGAGCGATGCAGAGTTCAGCCGACTCATAGGGGATGTAGATCTGGACATCTGACGATTTCTCAGCTTCTGTTGCTTCACTTCTCTGTTTGCTATCTGGCACCTGAGAACATGACGAGCCTGCAGAATAAGCCACAAATTACCACTTACCCCAGAGAGAGCATTCAGTGGAACCCATAGTTAGAGGTAAAAACCACTCCTTTCCATCTTCGCCACCTGAGTTTTTATATGCTTGCAGTGTTTTACTCACACCACCTAAGAATCCCATCGTCAGTCATCTCACCATCACCGCAAAGGGGAAAAGTACCTGCATCTTTTTCAGGAGGTGATTTGCTTGACATAAGTTCCTAGTAGCACCCTTCCTCAATACATGATTCCCACACACACTGCCATTCCTCCTCTCTCTCCCATTGTTCTTCATGTTTTTACCACACCTTGGTTGACCTCTTGTCCCTTGTCTTTTCCTCTATCGACACCGATCCAGCATCTGAACGCCGCCCATCTCTTTGTCCACGGAGGTTTGTGATGAACGACAGCTTGAACAGCGAAGAAATGATGGTCAACAGTTGTAACCAGTTTATAAAGAAAAAGGAAACAAAAAACAGGGCAACAGGTGAGGGAAGGAAGGAGCCACAGATTGTACTGGAGCTGCATATTACAGAGGGATTAATTAGATAGATGATACTGCATTTTAAAAATTTCATAACCCTCATTAATAAAACAGAACCTGTAATTTAAATCATTATTACTAAAATATATATCTATAAGAGTATGGCCCAGACACTCATTTTAGATTAATTATATGATTGTTTTTAAACAGAAAGCTCACTTTGAATAAATGTAAAGCAGTCTGTCAGTCATTAAAAAAAGAAAATCAGTTACATAATTACAAAAGTTTACAGATAGAAGCCTGACTCAGTCATTAGCTCCTGAGTGCACATGTGGATTCATTGTATGAATTTAAACCGATCTAAGAAATTATTCAACAAACAAAGAAAAGTCACAATGAAATCCTCCAACCAATGAAGACTTTAACTGTTGTTTGGTTTTTGTTCATGGATGCAGTTTCAGAAATAAACAAAACACATTGATGTTGTTTAAACCATTTAAAAGTTTATTTAGAAGATTTAAAACATATTTTACATCATTGTGGTGAGTGACTGGCAATCAGTTTAATGTTTATTTCCATGCTCAATATTACACTCAAACAGTTGCATAAAGTGTAGTACTTTTCTAAGTTTGTGCTTATTTTTTTTTAAGGTAGTGCAGCTTGTATCCACTCTTATCTCAGAAATTAAAAAGCGCCATCTAAATATTTCAGGAGTCTGTGTCTCTTGCACTCTTATCCCCCCTCCCCTTCCCTCTTTGTCTGGCTGTACAGGAATGTGGGCGTGTCGTCATGCTGTGACTTTCCTCCTAGAAACACCTTTCAGCAGAGAAACAGAAATAATGTCAGGAATGACGGAGAAAGCAGATGAGATAAACCAACAAGCAGGCCATCCACTGCCTGAACCTGAAAACAGGCAGAAGGAAAGTGGCAAAACTAGATGTTGGGTTGTCTGACCTGCTGCGTTGTCCTTGTACGGCTCAAACTGTGAGTTGTGAATTATTGGCTGAGGCCTCTCGTCGTTGAGCTCCGGTATGCTGCCGGGTAAATCCTCCAGCATCTGTGATGCCACTGGGGCCTGAGCGGCACGTGGCGACACTGAAGAGTCATGAGGGCAACTGGAAGGGATAGTTGTCTCCCAGGCAACTGAAAATTAAAAAAAAAAAAAATGGAATAAGAATATACTGTTCAGAAAAACATTAAATGGCTATATAAAAGAAGACAATAAGGTCTATATCTTCTTTCTTAAGATACTTTTTGAAATTGATAATGTAATTTTTCAAGTCATCCTGCGGCCTGGATCAAACCGTCCCGGGGGCTGGTTTTGACCCTCTACGGATTGTTATCTATAAAGAGATGAATATTCAGGATTTCTACAATAGAGACATTCTTATCGTTCATAAACCCACAAACATCTGCACCTTCATATCAGCACACATGAAAAGCTTTGTGAATTAGTTAACGATACCAGCTAATTCTGCTGTGATTTAGGAATAACATCAACTGGTTCGTTGTTTGCATGTATTCGTCTGGTTCGGATGGACTTCACTGGCATTCAAATCCAAATCTCCAACCGAGCCTAGCAGAGAACAATGTGTAATGTTTGTTCTGATGCATTGCTTCACACTGGAGGCAGCCAAGCAGCTGAATTATTTAAACTCCGTCTCACTTCATCTGCCTGCTTGTACAGAAATCAGCCTCCTCTGGAACCGATAATGTGATATCGCAAGAGAAAAGAACACACACAACAAACAAAGATGTCTCTCTCTCCAGGTAGACAAATATCAATCAGTGTTATCTGTGTGTGCTTGTTGTTTTTTTACTCACGTTGCTTGCCTGCAGGAGCCACCGTGTGATGCCTCCCTACTTTCTTCCCTAGGAAGGTCAGTGAATAAGACCCACTGTCCGCTCCAGAAGGATTCACATACATTGTGTCTGTTTGCTGTCACTACTGATTCTGTGCTTGGCCTCAGTAAATCGACATACGTAGCCGATCTCCCCTAAATATGCAGAGAAAATGGGATTAACAACAATGGAATTGAAAGTTTCTGACATGTATATTTCCAAATGTTTTAATCTAACCTATGAACCCTTCTTCAGCCCCTTCAAACTGTTTGCAGATGTCAAAGAGCTTACACAGCAGATTCACCCAGGGAGCGTAATCCTTCTGTCAGCCTGTCCAAACTACTATAAGCTGCAAGCTTCTCAAGAGGAAAATCTGAAAATCCCAACTTTAAACCCTTTTTCTCCTCATTGCTTGGTGCTGGCGCAGAACAAATCCCCCCTCTCACTCGCAGAATGTCAATCATTTTACCGAAATGTCACTTGCACAATGACACACTGTGCCACTGGAATAAATTATATCTATTGATAAATCAGAAAACATAGTTGTTTTGGAGAGTATACATAAAATGACAGGCATTGAAATGAAATAAAGTTGATTTAAAAATGAAAGTGTACCTGATTCCCAGAGTGGATCTGATCCCTTCAGGGTGATCCGGGGCAGTGTGTGCTGCTATGCAGACCAGGGCAACAGGGATGAGTTGATCCTGATCTCTAAGGGGAACCAAACTCTCAACAGTCTTTAAATATTAAACCAGCAGCGATGGAGTTTCACCAGGGACTGGCTCAAACTCCTCATGGCCTGTTTGTATAGAAATGTCCCCCAACAGTCCTCGGGTTCCCTTTGTGTGAAGTACAGATTGTAATGGGACGCTGGTTCACATTCACATGCCCTTCAGTCGGTCAGTCTTGTTTGCTTTGTTTATCCCGGAGAGCCTTCAGTTTACTGAATTGTTGGGGTCGGGGGAATAATATGGATGTGATCTCCAGGAAGGTTGGAGCATCAGGATATTATATTGATATGCAGGTTTGTGGTAATGAAGATAACACCCAACACTCTGCATAATATAAATGATGCAGTATTTGTCATAAGTCATGAAATAAAATCAAAATCATTTTCAATTGTGCTTTTTATTGCTACTGGTTAAAGGTGATGAACTTTTGTCTCTTTGTTGCAATATCAAAGTAGGTTACCCTTCATCTTTGTGACATTTGGATGACATTGTGAGCATCTGTTTAACACTCCTCACTGAAAAATAAATCCACCCATGATGCTACTTTGATGAAACCACAGCTTAACTGCTTCCTTCTCTTTTCCAATGTCCTCGAATCTTTTATGACCGTTTAAACTGTGGCTGACCTCCAGGTGTGTTGAATTGTCAAACACAGTAGCTCTGTGAAAAAATTGAGAGGCATTTGCATTAGTCACTGTGGGGGAACAAGGACTCACAAGACAAAAAGACATTGAGAAAAGTCAGGCATTTGTCTCATGTTATTTTATAAAAGTCATGAAGGGAGATGATGAAGTCTGACTGTATTAGAGGAATGTCGTCATCAGTGAATTGTGTCATTCTTTTGGCTATAAATCTTGTAGCATGTGGCCTGCAGGTAGAGTCAAACCCTACTTGTGATGTCATGACAAAATGCCACACCTCAGCGTAACTCATGAGCTCACTGCACAAAAAAGTGGACGTTCCACCATGGACCTTTTTGAGTAATTCCAAGGTGGTCTTTGCTCATTCTGGAAAACCCACTGCTGCAACATGCCTGATTGAAATTAATGGTGGATCATCAAGCTTTGAACAAGCCAGATAATTACACATTTATTTGAATAAGGCATGTTGGAACTACCGTTGGAGGTTCCTCAGAATTGAGAAACTGCCATATATAATTACCAATTTATTTGTATAAAGCATGAGGGAGCTTATATTTAGTTGTTCCTTAGAATTGAGAAATATTTCCAAATGAAACAACTAAAGCGGGTGAATACCATCTGGGCTGCCCAACCCCGAGTTTCACATACGGCAGAATTGTGGCAACACGTGCATGTTTACACGAGGAGTCTTATACACATGCAAAATAAAAGGTCATAGAAATAAAGGACATCAATAGATGAATGAATGGCATTTTCTTACTAAATGAAAGGGCAGCTCGTCATTTCAATGAAAACCTGAAACATGCACACGCAGCAAATGAGGCGGTGTAAAAGTTAAAAGTCTAACATATACAGTAATATAATACAAATTTTTGAAAAAAAAAAAACTACGAGTCCATAAAACGGATATTAAATGCCACACACGCTCCTTCAAGATGTCTTCTCAGTGCTTTTCCATAAGATTTCTTGTTCTTTTTAACTTAAAAAACCCCAGCTGGCACTTTATCAACATATGTTTTCAGTAAGGAGCGTGGCTGTTCTCGAGTTGCTCGCTGGACAATGTGTTCCTGATCTTTACGCACTGAATCGACGCTACGTAACGTTTACGCACGGTGCGTCTGTGCGCTCCGCTGCAGACGACAGCGGTTCAGCCCAATGACAGCAGAGGGAGGGGAAGTATGGGCTGGACCCGTTACTAGGTGGGGTTTATGTTTGAGTATAAATATATGTTCTCTGCCACTATAACGCCCCTGAAACTTTAGTAAGACAATCATCTGCTTCCGCTGCCCGCTCGGTAAGTACCCCTTTTCTAAAAATCTTAGAAAATAAAAACATACTAAAATCTCTCATCTGCTCTTCAGCTGTGAGTGTGACGTTTCAGGTGGATGAGCCAAGTCTTCCTCAATGTGTTGATGCAGCCTTATGAAGGTGTGGCTGGGTAAAAAAAATGAATACAAGTTTTGTCTGTGCGCATTGGACAGGAGAAGGTCATTGACTCTGGTTTATTTACGCAGCCAAGTTGCCACTCATTGTTAAACACATGAATGGAGACTGAACTGATCGTCTGACTTAAAATAAACTATACATCCGTGTGAGTCGAGTGTGGGTGTGGTCAGACAGTCTTACACATGCTTGTCATTAGAGAAAACCACATCCTTAGATGTTGCCTATCTGCCTATGTTTGTTCGTGCTCTGCTGGAGTGGATACATGAAAGAACAAATGTGAACTGTCAATGAGACTTTACTCAAGCGACTCACTGAAAGTCAAAATTTTTCCAACAACAGTGGATCCACAAGGCTAAGTCTTATATTGGGAGACTTTCTGTGTCACAGCAGACCACTTTAAGAACTGATTGAATTGTGTAAGTTGTTCAAATTTGGATCTCTTCTCTTCTTCTCCTACTTCTTCCTACAGACAAACTCCTGCAGTCCCATCATGTCTTTCATCAACGCCTTCTTGCAGCAGACCGTCTATCTGGGCATGCCCGATGAGTCGGTATGTTACTGTGGTTCTGTTCCAGTTGCTAAGGCCAACAACTTTGTTTTTTCCTTTTTTTTCTCTCTCTCTCTTCCTGTGGTATGCTCGGGTGGAAAAACTGATCTGGCCATGTTTGGATGGCGTAACAGAAAAGTAGAGTCCTTTTGATGGAAAAGGATGAATGAGTCGGGAAGGAAAGGGAACGAGCGCAGAGCACCAAGATAAGATACTGTACTTTAAGCGAAAGGGAAGCTGTTTTATAAAGATTGTTTGCAAAGAGATCGAAGATCACACTCCGTCTTGTGAGTGTATGACTCACAGAAGCAGGAATTTATGCCCCTCCCTTCACAAACTGTGCTATCAGAATGAAGTGCTACTTCTCCTTTCCGTGGTTTCTTAAAGTGAACTAGGGGAACCCTGCATTAAATTCACCAACTTGATTTCAGTTTTTCTCTCCTACTTTCCTGTTATTGCTGAGTTCAAGCCAGCAGGGGCGTGTACTGGCAGTTTAAAGAGCACTGCACTGAGTAGTTTTCTTTTTTTTTTGGTGCATAGGGCCGCATGACAGACTTCCAGGGCGGCACCCAAAGTGAATGTAAAACCTTGACTATTGTCTATTGTGACGAGGACGGGGGATTCAGGCAAACTGAGAACAGAAATGTGAAAGTTATAGAACGATTGCAAGTAGCACATTTGCAAAAGGCCCACCTGTAACTCATCTAAAACAACCCTCTGAGCTTACGTCAGGTATTTACCAAACATGTAGTAATCTGTGATGTCTTTCAGGTATTAAAGAACGAGGGAACTGTGACCGCAGCCCCCAATTTCAATGCCAGAGGAGATGCAGGAGTCCTGGATAAGGCCATCAAGACAAAAGGTGAACAGAACAACCAGACGCACAGAAGCATGTGGAAACTTGTTTCACTTTTGCAATATGTCCATGAATAAAGTGTGGAAGGCTTTTTCCATAATGTTCTGCCTTACTACCCTCTACTGGCTGCTGTGTACTATTACTGCGTTCATACGTTTACTCCTCTTCAGGTCTCTCTATGGGCCCTCACACTGAAACATACTGTCTTTATGTACTGCCATGCCGATAATCATCTTTTCCTCTCGATTTATTCTGCAGGCGTGGACGAGAACACCATTATTGAAATCCTGGTCAAAAGGAGCAATGAGCAAAGACAACAAATCAAAGAAGCTTACCAGCAGGCCAGTGGCAAGGTAGTGAGGATTACACAAAGTTTGGAGCAGAATAGATTGAAACCACCGTATCGAAACACTTCTGTAACATGTAATTACATTAAGACATTCCATTAAAATCATCTATTTTCTCCTTTTGTAGCCTCTGGAATCAGCACTGAAAGCAGCTCTGAAGGGAGATCTGGAGGATGTGGTGTTGGCTCTGCTGAAAACACCAGCTCAGTATGATGCCCAGCTGTTGAAATCGGCTATGAAGGTGCACACACGCTTTACTTGAATTGAACACTGATATAATACCTAAATTCCTCAGCTGACAAGAATACTAAAACACATTTGTGGGGAATGTGTTTGCCACATCATCATCGGTTTTCTTTGGCGTACAATGACACACGCCCACTTCCACACATTCATCATCCATTGTATTTTTTGGAAAGCTCAAGAGTGTTTTGTTTGAACCGCATTTGTGAAGGGGTAAAATGGATATTTTCTGTGGCGTCTGTGTCTCAGGGTATGGGAACTGACGAGGACACCCTGGTGGAGATTTTAGCTTCCAGAAACAACCGGCAGATCGAGGACTTAAAGCAGGCCTACAAGGAAGGTGCGTGCCAACAATGGTTAAGATCTTTAGTGTCCGGAAGGAGCTAACCCTAAGGAGAGTGGTAAATGACCATCAGATGTGCCGTTTTTCTTCTCTGCCAAGAATACAAGAAGGATCTGGAGGAAGACATCCGGGGTGACACCGGTGGAGAATTCAGGACTGCTCTCCTGGAGCTCTGCAAGGTACATGTGTGCCTGTGCCCTCACTGTTTGTCTTGCATTTTGTGTCTC
This sequence comes from Lipophrys pholis, assembly GCF_963383615.2. NCBI lineage: Eukaryota > Metazoa > Chordata > Actinopteri > Blenniiformes > Blenniidae > Lipophrys > Lipophrys pholis. The sequence continues at coordinate 23,767,769 of NC_137638.1, forward strand.
ACTTAGTAGTTTGTCGTTGGATTTTGAAAGCACATTTACCAGAATAAATTATTCAGTCACACCTTTAAATTCTGACACAACATTACTCTCCCTACTGTGACTTTGCTGGTGCAAAGCGAATAGAGGTTTTTAAAAAATAAACAGATTCACTCACTCTGCACACACAAATACTTTACAGTAGTGAGATGTGGTTCAATCGACTTTGAAAAACTGCTTCTTATGATTGCTTTCATTAGGTTGAAGCAGAATTTCGATAAACTGATGAATAACATGGTATTGTGGAGAATCATTTGGGTTCATTCAAACTCTTCTGTTCTCATTTTGTTTTGCAAAGCTTAAAGCTTTTTATCTGTGCAATCGTTTCTCCACCATAGACCTCTGCAATCAATGTTTTCCCAGGAATTTTTCATTTTCATGGATAAACCATGTGAGGTGCACCTTGGTTGCTCAGTTTGGTTTGCGTTCAGTGCAGTGAACCTGCTGCTTTTCTGTCTGTCACAGGCCAACAGGACTGAAGGAGTCTCTGAGCAGCTGGTCGACAGCGATGCCAGGGCTCTGTATGAGGCTGGAGAGGGCAGGAAGGGCAAAGACTGCATTCCCTTCATTGAGATCCTAACTTCCAGGAGTGCCCCTCATCTCCGTAAAGGTTGGCTAACTCACTGTCCCTGCCAGAGAGTAAAAATAATTTGAAACAGATTATTCCTCACAGATGTGACTTTTTGTCCTCTTATTTCTCATATTTGCTCCTTTAGTGTTTGAAAGGTATTCAAAGTACAGCAAGGTGGATGTGGCCAAAGCTATCGACCTGGAGATGAAGGGGGATATTGAACGTTGCCTCACAGCAATAGGTAAATGCAGACGCTCCCACTTTATCTTTACAACCTAAATATTAAATCAGTAAGTTATACTGTTTTTTTTAAATATAATTTCAGTGAAGTGTGCTGGAAGCAGGTCTGCCTACTTTGCCGAGAGGCTGTATTTGTCAATGAAGGTACACAAGCATTTCAAAAAAAGAGAAACTATGCTGTGTTTGCAATCTAAAACTTTCACTAACTTTACCTTCTTTCTACCTGTAGGGTAAAGGTACCCGCAAACCTATCCTGACTCGCATCATGGTGAGCCGCTCTGAAATCGACATGAAGCGCATCAAAGACGAGTATAAGAAGAACTATGGCAAGACACTCCAGCAGGAAATTCTGGTGAGCAAACATTCACTTTAAGTTTCTTTGGGTATGGAAGTGACAAAGGCTGAAGAAAACCACTAAGAGCATTCCTATTTTCCCCTTTAGGATGACACGAAAGGAGATTACGAGAAGATTCTGCTCGCCCTGTGTGGGGAAAATTAAGTGAAGGCTCGAAGCCGATCGCTGAGATCGAAGCTCAAACCACTGCGATGTCCAGCCGTGGAAAGTCACCTGTTATCTCACGACACATATTGTGCCTTATCTGCTTGCTGAGACCTGACAAGTCTTTTTTGTGACCGTCATGGCATTTAGAAGAGAACAACAACAAGTAAAGATTAGCATGAAGTTGAGTGCTGCTTCAGCAGATATTTTCTTCTCAAGTAATTCCTTATTTCTTCCACCATTCCTGCACAGAGCTGACCGCAACATGCCCGTCGACTTTTGCTCTACACAGATTTTGCTTTGCATTCATTAGGTTCTTTTTTTCTGATGCCAAAGAAGCCGGAATCATCCATCACAGCGCAGCTGCTAGATGTATACGGATCACCATGTAATAGTACCATTAACATTGAAGGAGCTTTCATATTGTGCAAATAAAAGCCTTTTTAATGAAGCCCAACCTGGGTGGTGTTGCTTCTTTTCTATTTCTCATCTTATCAGAAACTGTTTTAGTCTCAAAAGCAGTATTTAAAGGAGATGGAACATGTCTGAGGCAAGATTTGTTTAAATATAAATTTGGGTAAGCACAGGTTATAGATCATGTTTCTTAATCTAGACTAGGACTTGGCAAAGACCAGGATAAAAAAACAATGAAGAGAGCAAGAAAGGATGCGAGAAACATGAGAAATTCACAATAGCAAACACACCATATGTCAGTTATATACAGGGGAGTCATGACATATTTAGGAGATTAGGTATACAAAGTCATGGGAGGAGGAATGAAAGTTGGCAAAAATATTAAAAACATTTCTGAATGTTGTGACACAAACAAGTGAAGTCTATTTATGCATTCACACTTGATGAAAACAACAAAGACAATGGAAGTAAAGGATCTGATTTAAAATAAGATCAAGGAGATAATAATCTAACAAAATGTGTTGAAATGCTCAGTTAAGGTAGAATAAAAGGCCTGTGAAAATTATTAAATGGACGAAAAAACAATAAAAATAATCAGAGGAAATCCGATAGGGTCCTCCTGCACTTTCAGTGCTCAGACCCTAATAAATAATGAAATGAGAAGAACTGATAAGTAAATTATTCTGTGACGAAACTGATATATATTTTAAACAACTGCAAATTATAGTTTAACTTTTATGAGAATTTATAGAATAGAATAGAAATACTTTATTAATCCTTGGGGGAAATTCTAGAGGAATAAAGTAACCTCTTTAAGTGTTTTTTTTCAGACAGTTTCCACTCGAAGATGCTTGACATAGTCAACAATAGATTAATAGCAAAACGTTTTCGAGTTTCACTATTTGTTTGTTTGCATTTCTTTCAATGTTTTTGAAAATTGTCATTAATGTTCTCATAAATTGAAATTGCATTTAAAATGGAATTATTGAACACAAAGTTACACATGCATTTCTTGTATGCGTTATGTAGTAATTGCGTTGTTAATCTGGAAAACTGACTATGTTTATGTTATTTCTGAGTCTATTACTCCATCTGAAGAGAAACACTGGGTTATCAGGCGTGAAACGCTCATGGGTTGCCCTCAGCAAAAGGGGGTTACTGTCACAGAACCTGGCAACTTCTTAGCTCATCTAGCCCACCACTGTAAACAAGCGGAGCACCGTGCCTGGCTTGCTAACGCCGGGCTTGTCAACTTTCCACTCAGTATGTGCAAAGATTTCTCTCACAGCAGATACCGAACTGTTGCTTTTTACAGTGTCTCTACAGCAATAGCCCCAGATTAGACAGACAAGATGTGCAAATGTGTTTTAAATGTCTGCGTAAACTGCGTTTAGCATGATAGCATGCTAGTCTGCTAGCTTCGACACCCAGTTGGCAACAAACTTGACTTTGGTACCAAAATAATGACGGAACCAAGTCGTGTTTGTCCCTGACGAGACGTAAACGGTCAAAACACAGGTGGGACTTTGGGAATTGGACATGTTAATGCTAAGAAGTGGTTTGACTTTGAGGGGGCCTTCGTTAGCCGGTTAAAGATCCTGGTAACTGAGCTGGGCACAGGGGCAATAAAATATGGTGCTCAACCTTTTAAGGCCACTTGCATGAACTGTGAACGTGTTCACCCTCACAACGCCTGAAGGCACCCACCAAATAACCCCGTATTGTCTGTCCTTCACCAGTTCATCTGCAGGAGTCATTCATCTGACCATGACCTGACCAATGGACCACTGCAGTGTCTCTTCATCCAGAGGGTCACACTTGAAGCTGGATCATGAATGACAAACTGGTCTTCTTGGGCCTGCTGTACTTCGTCCAGGGCATCCCCTACGGTCTCCAGTCGTCCCTGCTTCCTGTCTACCTGCGTGGAGCCGGCCACTCTCTCACCCGCATTGGCTTCACTAAGATCCTCTACTTCCCCTGGGTGCTCAAGGTCCTCTGGGCCCCCTTGGTGGACCGAGTTGGTTCCAAGCGTCGCTGGCTGGTGGGCACGGTGTCCGGCCTGGCTCTGACATGCCTCTCCAGCGCGGCCCTGGCTCCAGATGCCCACATCTGGGGAGTAGCCAGCACCCTGTTGGCCATGAACACCCTGGCCTCCGTTCAGGATATTGCTGTGGACGGGGCTGCGGTGGGACTGTTGAAAGGACGTGGGGAGTTGGGCCTGGGCAACACAGCCCAGGTCGTGGGCTACAAAGCTGGGTCGGTGTTCGCCGGAGGCGGGCTGCTGGCCGTGATCGACGTGGCTGGATGGAGCTGGATGTTCATGTTGCTGACCTTTGTGTATGCAGGCGTGGCACTGTTTGTGTGGGGGGCCCCTGTGCTGGATGATGAGGCCGTGAGGGGCCAGCAGGCAGATGGTAGCAGGAAGGGAGGATCGGGAGCCGACGCTATGAGGCCATGGAGGGTTTGGAGGAAGCTCCTCTCGGTGCCTGGCACCCCTTGGACAATGCTGTATGTGCTCACATACAAACTAGGTAAGTCTGGTTCATTTGCAAGGTCGTGATCTCATGAACTAAACAAACACTGAAACTAATATACTAATCTGATGATTGTTTTGGAAGATCTTTGCTACCTTGGTCTGAAGTTTTGATGATGAGGATTTCTTGGTGGTTTCAATCATTTATGACAATCAGCCACTACCAACTTAAAGCTTTTCATTCTCAAACGATTTTAAACAGATAATCTGAAAATTGCCTATTTCTGACTCCTCTGTTTTGGAAATGTTGATGGCGTAATCTGCTGCAACTCTTTTTTTTTTGGAAAGAATCCAATCTCCTGATATGAGATTAATAGTTTTAACACTCTGCAGTCCACAAGTTCCCATGACATGGCATCACTGATTATGTTCTGTCGTTTTATCATATTTAAAACCATTTTTCACAAATTACACCTTTAAGGACACATAGCAGTGAGAGCTTCATTGATGGACCAAATGTGGTCTAAATGATGAAAAAGGTGTATATATATTTAGACTGACAAAGATAAACATCAGGAAAGAAGTGATGGAGATGTGCAGAAAATCCCAAATTAAGATCAGGAACCGTTATTTCATTCTCTGTTTTCTTTTTTTTTTTTGCAAAGTGACAGAAAAAGAGAACTTCTCACCAGCAATGAAAAGTTCTTTCTCCAATATAAATGACTTTTGTCCCACTTTAAACTTTTATCAGCTGTGTTTCTCTTTTTAATACAAGTTCCACAGATCACCACTAGATGTCTCTGTTGGTGTTTCAAGAAGCTCCAAACAGGAGCGAGTTTGTTGCAAAAGTTTGGGAAGTAATTTTTGCAAAGCAATTCATGTCTAAGCAGAGCCTGTGCCCACTTCAGGAAAATATTTACTACTGAAGTTGGTTTTTAATGTCACAGTTTCTCACAAGTACAAAGTTACTGCACTTGAACTAGAATATGTTGGTTTGAATGCACAGTGAGTTTATGCACGCGTCTTTTTGTCTGTGAATGAGTTTGTTCCAATAAGAAGCAAAAATCTTAAAGTAGGTTTGGAAGAGTTGAGGTTGTGTGTGTATGTGTGTGTGTGTGTGTGGGAGAGAGAGTTGATATGACCAGAGTTTGGTGTTTGGTAGCAGAAGGGGATTATGTAAGGATTAGAGTGTCTTTGTGTCTGTAGCGTTCAGAAACTGAAATGGAAGACAGTGCATCCTGCTGATGCGCGTTTGTGTGTATGTGTGTATGTGGGTGGTGGGAATATAATTGTCTTCTCAGATTTGCATAGTCTTTACTAGTGTATGTGCATGGATGTATATGCCTTTGTTTTTGAATTGTGTGTATGCATATGTGTGTATGTGTGTTTTTGGAGAGTGTTAAGGGTGGCTTAGTAATCGGATAAGCCCCAGCAGACATCACTACTAGACAAACTATGAAGGCTGGCTGGACCCCCCTAATCTGTCTAGGGAGCAGCCCCCCCCAGCCCAACACTCTCTCTGTCACACGAGCACACACGCACACTATTGGCTGATGTTCATGATTGCAACAGTAATCACTCTTAGTGTGTTTAGTGCCATATTAGTGCGTTGCAGCTGCATTAACAGTTTTATCTATTGCTAAAATCTTCTTGTAGTAGCAATTTCAGTGTTTCCCACTTTGGTAACAGGAGAAAAAAAAAGGTTGTGTAATATTTTAGATTAGGCCTGGATGTGAAAGCACAATTGTCAATGTGAGACAGTATTGTTTTTGTTCAAGGGGTATGTGGGTATGTTTGTGTGAGACCGGTAATCTGGCTGTCTGAACCCCCCACTTCTCACACTCACACTCCCTCTCCCTCGTCTATCCCTAATGAACTCGGAGTTTGCGCTGCGTCCAACGCTTGGGCCAATCACAGAGAGCCTCGTGTCTGAACTGTGACCCCCGTGCCATCTGAGGCCACTGGCATGATGGGAGAACTGTCTGGGTAGACTCGGAGGGATGGACAGAGGGCGTGAGGGGGAGGGAGGCTGGAAGGAAAAAATGAGAAAGGCCAGATAAGAACAAAACAATAGAAGCTTCGAGTTGAAAATATGCATACATTTTGAATACAGACATTTTAATTCCTCTTTTTATTCAGTATTCTCCGTTAAACTCACGCTGGACTTTCCCAAGGCTCATTTTGTTATTTCATGATAATCTCACAGGTATGTTTTCTATAGGTGATGCATATCTTAGCACTCTGAAGGGAATTCTTCTGAAATAAACAAATCAGGTTATTACTCGATTCAAGCAGTAAAACTGGACAAACTCTGACAAACTTAGTGGAACATGTCCATCACTGTGATGAACTGCGTGGTTACTCTGCTCGGGGCACCTTTGGTAAATTAAGGCTAATTGACTTAATACATCCATGAATTCCCTTGGAACTGGTTACTTAAAAGTAAAAATAGCAAAGACAAGTGAGGAAAGGTCATAGAAAACATTAAAGTGCTGAAAAAGTAACATTTTCATTTTCCACATTTGTCAAAAACTTGTGACTGAATGTAGGAACTCAGAAAGACGAGCATAATGCTGGATATCTTAACTGCGAGTGAATTAAAGAATAATGAGAAATATAACTCACCGATCATTTGGGATTGTGGAGTATAGATACGGAGGGGGAGACATGTGCCAGAAACTATTCAAAAACATTTCTTTCTTTATTTTTTTAGGAGAAACAACACAGTAAGACAACAGCTTTTTCAAACACTTGTTCGGTTCATCAACAGATATGTTGGTAGAAACTTAGGAAAAGGACAGAAAAACTAAGGCAACACCATTCACAAGAGATTAGTGGGTATTTTTCTTGCATAAAGGGAGACGGTGAAGTTGCATTTATTGATTGAACAGTAACATCATACAAATACATGCAAGTCTTTCGATGCAAGCTTAAACATATGAACAGAAGGATTCAGTTATCAGGAAAGTGATTCAACTGGCATCAGCCGCCTGTAAAAAGAATATGTTGTTTGTTATAACTGTTCGAATGGCTTCCACAAAGCTCTGACCTACATCCCATAGATAACCTATGGGATTCCACTTAGAGAAGAAATACCAGCTCACTGCCGGGTGGATGAATTTAAGCTCTGCTGGCTGAATCATGAGGAGGTCCTCACCAACTCTGCAACAGAAACGGGTAAATTCCTTGTTTTGCCAGATACACAACATCAACGTAACCCCTGAGAATTCTTTCCTTATTATGACTAGTATGACAGGATTTATATTTATTTTATAGCTGTACAATTGCATTCATTGTACAAATTATGTGAATTGAGTGAGCGCTCCTGACTCTTTATCTTCAACTTTTAATATCTGGTAGTTCTCCAATGTGACTGAGAAGATAGAGTGTGTGAGTGTATTATTTATTCCAGCAGTCCTGGGGGCCTCCACAGTGGACACAAAGCTCTACTGCTCTGCTTTTTATAATATTCTAGATATATTAATCGGTCTTTGAGTTATTGTTATATGAATTATTCTTGCCGATCGCTGTCAGTAGTGATAGGATAGGACTCACTCAGGATGCTTTGTCAAGTTGATAAAAAACAAACGTAGCTTTTCTACCATGATACCTGCACTACTACTGCCTCCTTTAAATATAAATGCACATTGGGTTGAGCCTTGATTCTCAATACTCTGAAGTATGCCTAAATACCTTCTGAAGCCACATTGCATTTAGGTAAAAAAATAAATAAATCGTCATGTGCAGTTACTACGACTTTAAATAATGAAACAATGTTTCACCAGTCCATCACAGGGAAAACACCAACAAATGGACAATCACACACGCTCACATTCACACCTACAAACAGTTTTCAGTCACCAATTAGCCTCAATGCATAATTTTAGACTGTGGAAGGAGATCAGGACAACATGCAAACTGCACACAGAGGACCTGGACTTGAACCAGCAACCTCTTTATAAGGTGACAGTGCTAACTAAAGGTGTAATAGGAGCGTCCTGATTGGATCAGCAGGATTGGGTTGGGCTGATTATAGCTTTTTTTTTTATTAATTGGCGACCAGTAGAATAAGCCTTATTTATTTATAAAGACAGCTCAAACACTGAACCCCTGCAAGTGATCAATAATATGCCATTTTTTCATCTTTGGAATTTATGTAATCTGTTTTTAAACCTGCAACAGTAACCTCAATCTTGTAAGTGATTTTATACTCTTTGTTACTTCTTATTCTTGTTTTCCTTTTCTGTGCCGTAGATGCATGTTCAGATGTCGCGCAACCAATTTCACTGTCGAGGTCTCAGTACAATGACAGTGAAGGCTATCTTAAATAGTACTTGCAAGTACCTGCACTTGAGGAATCTGGCTCAGTTTTGAGTCGGTGAGTTCTGTACATTTGACAAGAAATGTGAGTGATGGTGAGAAGTGGTCAACCCCGATGGTGACGGTCTCTGGGGAACGAACCAGGTGTACGAGAGGACGGATGGATGAACAGGAAAAGTAAAGCTTTGTTCCAACACCCCCCTGTTAACCTTTCCCTCTAAAGAGGCAAGTAAAAGGGTTATTTGTTTATAGATGAATGTGATGAAACTAAATGTTAGAAACATCCAATCGTACGAGGGGAAAGGAACGGATATCACCGACGACTCCGCAACAGTTTCAACAAAGCGTGAACACTGTAATGTTTGCAGAGGGAGAGTTTATTACAGGACGGTTGTATTAGGCTGCTTTAATTTTAGTTAACAGTATTGGAGATGAACGAGGGGTGAGAATGGGGGGTATTTTCCTGAGGGAAAAAGCAGGGCTGCAGGGAGGGAGGCTGAAGAAGGGGATGAATTAATGAACAAACACCACATGGTGCCCTGAGAGAGACAGAGAGCAGAAAAAAAACTGGGAATAAACACATTTATCCACACACACATACATGGAAGTGCAGGATTTTTTTTAGAATTTTCAAAGGTGTAAGTATGTGTTTTTACCTCATAAATCTCATTAATGAGCCAAATCTAAATGCAAACTTTCTTCATCTGCCCTATTGACAAAATAATTCAGTCATGTGCTCTCTTTGGAGGAAAATAGCAGATAAAACTGGACCGATTTGTTTGTAGAACTTGTGTAATAAAAATGAAGGGAACTGTGGATTTGTCAAACCTCAAATAGATAACAGAATAGAACAGACTTGTGTTCGGTGGAGAGGTGCACCTTGTTGTACGGTCATCATGCTCATGACCAAGGAGGGCAACATAGAACTCATTGACTTCTGCATCAATCAGCAGGAGCTCCTTCTGTGTTTATGAGTGTGTGCAAGTAGACTAATATGCATGGTGTATTGTGAAATTGTGTAAACTCTGGGTTCTGTTTACCCCCCGGTCTGCAAGGAACCGACGGAGCTAAGAGCTGTATGTGTTTTCACATACGAGTGTGTGTGTGTGTGTGTGTGTGTGTGTGTGTGTGTGTGTGCGTGCTGTGCACTACACTTGTCATATGCATGAAGCAGTCTCTGTTTACCGCACTCTCGGTAGGTAGCGATAATGCGGTTGGAGGGGGCTGACTGTGTGTCCTCGGTGATCTCTCCTGCTCTGCCAACTCTTTTGTCTAAGCTGCTGCAAGGGCATCAGGATTTCACCCCACTGTCCTCGTCGACCTCTCACCCTCATCTCAACCTCATCCTACTGTGATCCCACTCAATGCCGGCACCCAACCCCCCTCCGACTGCACAGCAGCACCAATCACCGTGGATAGAGGCTGTTATATGTGTGCAGAGCTGCTAGACTAAAAGTGAGATCTTGTAGTAGCCCTGCTAAAACATCGAAATACTGAGCGGGTTGACAGGGAACTCAACAGATGAATCAAGGTTCAGGTTTAACGGAGTAGGTTTTTTTTTTTTGTTTTGTTTGTTTTTTGCTTTGCCACCAATGGGAATTTAAAACTGATAAATTGTGTGTTTCTGCAGTTTTAGCTGTTTGCACCATTAAAATATAGACCCTTTCCAATTCTGTTAGTGGACCTATAGTAATTCATCTTTTATTAATGAATTTTCTGTCATTGAAAGGCCCTGAAAAGAAAGACTATATGTTCTTATCAATCAAAAAGTAACTACTATTTGAATATTGCAGCATATTGTTAACAGAATTGATTACTGCATAAAAAATACTATGAGCTTCCTCTTCATTTATGATAGATGTACAATCCAATGATGTTGTAAGTTACTGGATTAAACCTATGTTAGATTGCTAAGTTTTTAGTAGGAATTGTTCATTTTTGACATTTCTTGTTTAAAGTGTTATTGTTCTGGACTGCTTTTATGTTGCATCAGTTCAGCAGGAAGACTTTCGCTCGTCTTATTCCTCCACCTGACAACATGTCTCGGGTGTCTGTGACTTGCTATTTGTTGTTGTGAGTGTCGCAATTGATCGAGTTTGCCATCAAACATCTTTTTCAATATGGACGGATGAAAACAAGCCCGTCTGTCTTTTTTCTGTCGCTTTTCGTCTTTAATGTTAAGCCGTTTTGTCTTCCTTCGCCCTCTGTAAACAGTCTTCTTTGAGCCTGCCAGTCCTTCTCTGTTTCCTCTTCACTGACCTAACGAAGAGTCTCTGTTCATCGGCTCCTCCTCCTCATCATCATCATCCCCCTACTACTTCTTCTCTGTCTCTTGCTATTTTCATCTGTGGCTGCTGTCCTCTCTCTACAGTCACGTTTAACTCACATGGTCTTATTTTTGACTTTATAATTGTTTGTCTATCCACTTAACCCTTTTATTTTCATCCCTTTTCACTTACTGCTCCCTCTGTTTCTGCTCAACACTCCTGCTTAGCCCTTTTATTTCTCCTTATATCTTCCCACCGCATGTCTTTTCTCTTACGCTCCCCCTCCTTAACTATTTTTTTCCACCCCTTTTCTCTTTCCCTCCACTCCGTTTAATCTTTGCGGATGTCTAATGAAATCCCTGCTGAAATGGACAATTGTTGCTTTGAGAATATTTATAGAAGGGAATAATCAGCCTGGTTGTGTGTGTCTGCACTCCCCCCCCCCCCCCCCCCCCCCCCCCACACACACACACACACACACTCTTTAAAGAAATAATTAGTAGAAGGACTGAAAGCTCTGAGCTTTGAGCTAAACAACAGACAGACAGGCACGGGAGTGCAGAACCATGGGTAAACAACCCTGGCATCATGGGTACCGCTGCTGCCAATGTTTACTTTATAATGACTAATATGGTTACTACACAGTTGATGCAACTCAAAACAGTTCAGCACAGAGGATGACAGATTAAAATGTGAATAATGCAGAGATCAGTGGAGCACCCACTGAGCTCGTGGAGGGATGCTATTGTAATGTCAGACATTATAACAATATTTTGTAAATTTACTGTGGAGGGCCTGACCACTGGGAGAAAAAACCCCAAAATTGAGTTATATTGTAAAATTAAGCTGCATCGTATCTAAATCCTGTTTTACTGTTTATTTGTGTAACGTCTACCCAGACACAGAATCAATATAAACCGTTTCTTATTTCCTCTCATGGCTCCGCTTCAAGGATATGTTGATGCTCAGTTTTCACATATCTATACACGCATAAAATAGAAAATAAAACCAAAGCATTATCATCATTTTTATTCATTCATGGTATGAATTATTTCAAGGATCAACAATGGGAATCTAAATCGATGTGTTAAAACACTGGAACTAGCTGTTATTTTCAGCTTTGACTGGAACATTTGAGAAAATATTGAACAATGTTCTTTATGATTTCCCTGAGGCGAATTCGATGTATTCATGTAGGTCTTTTCATAAGAGCAGGAGTCTGACAGATTTGCATTTCACTCTCACATTTGTGAAAGGAAAGCATCAAATCCTTACATTTGTGAAGTTGAAATGATTTAAAAAAAAATATTTTCTGTAAAAAATCTAACTTAATAAATCAGTTAAAATATTAAAATATCACTTCAAATAATTTACAGCGATGGCATTCATCACGTTTTGTTTTACACATTTTATCTTTTGAGGGGAAATGTGTTGTTGCATGTGCTGACGTTTACAATTCAGTCTCTTCAGATTGGTAACAAATGCATTTTGTATCTGCATGTAGCCTCCTCCATCTTAGTGAGATTGAACTCTGTGTACAATGCGTCTTTGAATTTTATCACAAAAGCTTTGAATCGGTCACCATTACAGCCTCTATGACGCACAAGGACTGGTGCCCCCCCCCCCCCCCCCCCCCCCCCCCCCGTCACCATACATTGCAAAAAATAACATTTGCTTCAGAAGCTAAAGTAGGACGTTGGTAATCTCAGGCACAAGGCTTCAAATTAGTTTATGAATTCAGTTCATTTTAGTGGGAAGGAAAAACTCCCTTTTAACAAGCAGAAATGTGCAGAACCAGGCTGAGCGGTGGAGAATGTCCAGTTATAGGTCAGAGGATAGAAAGATAGGACAGCAAACGCAAGCAAATAAAATTGTCATAAGAAGTCAAAATAATCTATTTTCTGCAGGCATGATGGAGGCAAGAAGGTCCGATTATAAACTTCCAGTTCCACTGTCAGAGATCCTGCAGTAAGCTATAGAGAAAGAGGACCGCATGCACGTATTGTCACCAATTAACCGTAGTCTGGTCCTCAAACGGTCGGAATAACTAACAACTACGCCACTGAGCAACTTGATAATTTCAGCAAAATAATGATTTGACTGCAGTTTATCTGGATTTGGCTAAATTAATTTCCATAACAGACTTCGACGTATTTGCTCCTGTCTGTATAAAATATGTGCAAACCGCCAACGTTGAGGCACGACTGACAGATGAGAGACGAGTGTTTCCTGCGCGGAAAATCCACATTTCCTACCCCATGTTCCTACGAGCTCGTCACGCCACCAATACCGCTGTGACACTCTAATTCCGCTGCTTGCTTTGCCTATCACTGGGAGCTTCTCAGCTTTCTCTTATTATTATTATTTTTTCTTATTTCAGTCTGTTTCATCTGTCTTTTTTCCTTCCTTCTCTATTTTTGTTTGTCTCCTGGCTGACTGAGTGAGTGAGTCGTCGGTTGTGTTGCGTCGTCTTTGACAGCAGTCTGGGAGCCAAGCTGTCACTCACGCAGCTCCTTGGTCCCACTGTCTTTCTGAAGTCAGTCTCCATTAATATAATAATAGCGTATAGTCGGCACCACTGAATATTTTACTGTAATGTTCAGCAGAACATTACCCCCACACTCAACACCACACAGAGAAAGTCTTACTGTCTGACAGAAACTTTTCATTTTGACTGAAAGGTCTTTGTGAGGTCTGTTTCATCTGCAGAAGTTTCTGTGTTTTTGTTGTGTTTTCCTTTTTGTGCTTTAGGAAAAGTGCGAGGCCCCCGTTTGATAAAGTGACTGAGGGTATTCTTTTTCTTGTCAGGCATCTATTATTGACACTTTCCAGGAATAGGCCTAGGTGTGCTGGATGTCGGTGCGCTGCATTTGATTCTGCAGTCGTCATCTCAGGAAAACGGCGTTCTTCGCTCTTGCTGGCTGAACAGTTTGATACGACACCCTGATCGTATTTGACTGTGATTGCATTAGGCATGTGTATTCACAAGCACGTGTTTACTGAAGGTGAAAAGTAGTAATGCTTAGTCAGAAACAACATGCACATTGTTTTCACTCTGTCGACGCTAATTCTGTCATTTATAGATGTCTGTCATCTCCATCTCAGTCAGGTCTTCTTCTTCACCTTTCCCCCCCCCCACAGATTCCTTCCTATTTGTTCATGCCTGCCTCCTGTCACTGTGTCGACAGGTGAGCAGGGTGCCGTGACCATGTTTCCCCTTTTCCTGTTGGATCATCACATGACTGCCAGAGAGCTCGGTTTCTGGAACGGCGTCATCGCCATGGGCTTCTCTATCTGCGGCTCGTCTCTCGGAGGCCTGCTGCTCGCTCAGTTCAGGTACCAGTCGTTCTGAAAATCATTTGTTCACCATGATTCTTCTGCATGGCACCGCGCTAAAGGCGATTCAAGGCTGTCGTTGGACAGGCCTTTGAATTGGAGTTAAAACGGGGAAACACATTTTTTAAAAAATACATGAAAATTCTTTTGAAATATTGTGTATGTTACTTCTCCAAGTCACTGTGCGTTACTATTGTAGCGTCCAGCAGGACGAGTATCTTGTCTGTAAAGCCGCTTTATTACTAAACAGAACCGGGCCGCTCCTCCGTTCTCCTCCAAACTGACAGACACTCGCGGTACATACAGTCTGACCTGACCTGCCCCCTTCTCCACTCTCAGCCAATCACAGACCAACTCGCTCTTAACGGTGCGTTCAGGTGACACAAACAAATTTGAACCAAGAAATGTCAACACTAAACCATATCATTGCAAAAATAACACAACTGCAGAGATGTTGAACTCTTTTTGTTAATTTTTTCTTTTTCAATCAATCAATCAATGAAAATACTTTATTTGTCCCAGAGGGGGGTAATTAAAAAGTCACATAGAGCAGATATGCAAATATATACATAGAGTAAATAAATACCAGTAATAGTAAAAATCTGATAATAAAAGTCAAATATAAATACAATAAAGAATGAAGGTCAAAGGTTAAAATATGTATCAGCAGGAGGCCAGGCAGTGATCAGAACTGAGATTTTTATTTTTAGACGTTGTGGGGGTGTCGGCAGCTGTTGAAACTAACTAAAAAGTTACTTGTAATCGAAATTGGTTACTTTTAAAAACAAGTAATCAGTAAAGTAAATTACTTTTAAAGGCGTAACTACTTATCAGTAATCAGATTACTTTTTCAAGGTAACTGTGGCAACACTGGTGTTTGTCATCTACAGTTTTTCATTAACCAGTATCCATGAAGGCTGGTTGTGACGTATTACTGGTTTACTGATAAATCCTCCGAGTATTCTTTAATATATTCACAATTCGAAAACAATATAAAAAAATGCAAATATTAGTATTTCAACATCTAAAATCATACCACACTAATTTCACTGATCATCAATTGTTTTTGTCAGTTTTTCACCTAATCGTATAAACATAAATATCACAATTGATGAGACCCAAACACACACTAAACGTAGTAGAATTTAAGTAATTTGATTATATTGGAATTCCTCAGAAGAAAAATTGTTGCTATTAGAAAATAAATATATCAGTCAAACTGAAATGCATTTCATAGGTTTTCAGTGCTGGAGAATAACTATGAGATAAGGCTGATGATGTGCAGTCCACTGCACCACTGGACCACAAGGATCCTACTGCCGGACACACTGTGCTCTCATCCCATCAATTGCAACCATCATCATCATCCTCCTCCTCCTCCTCCTCCTCACAATGATTCTCTCTCTAATCCTTTTTTTACAGGCTCGTGTTTTCATGCAGATTTGTCCTTTATCTCCTCCTTGACATTTTGTGCCATTGTTCAAGTTTTGTTATTAGTCTTCTTAAGCATGTGTGTGTGTGTGTGTGTGTGTGTGTGTGTGTGTGCGTGTGTGTGTGTGTCTGACAGTGTGTGTAGAGTCCTTTAAGCAAACGTAGCCTTGTTTGAGAGTTCAGGGACCCCCTGTGTGGTCTGAGAACAGCATGAGCAGCAAATCTGTCTCTCTCTCACACACACACACACACACACACACACACACACACACACACACACACACACACACACACACACACGCACACGCACACGCACACGCACACGCACGGTCACACAGATATGGAGATGCCACACTTTTTGATCACTCTCGGACCATTAGTCGTTATTTCGGTTTTTAGATATAATGAAACTTTGAAATTGAATTATTCAATTTACCTCATTCTGTAAACTCATGTCCACATGCAATTCATAAATTTTTAAAGAATGACTTTCAATAACTGAATATACCTGAAGTTCATTTCATTATGAGAAATAAACCAAATAATGGGCTGGTGAGAACTTAAAAACTCCATAATAGTAGCAGTATATTCAAAGATTATACTGCTATATTTAGTAGTCTGTACTTTTAGGTGCCAGATTAACAACACTTCTCATTCGATACCACTTTGTAGTACACTCACACACACGCACACACGCACGCACCCACGCACGCAGAATGGATCGACCATTCGGCTGTTGTCCCACCTCTAAAAGCTCAGTTGGAAGGTTTATCCTCCCTCCCATCAGAAGCGGTTGAGTGGTCAGTGAGTGACCCCCTATACAACCACTCCTGGAAACCTAAGAACAGAGCTATTCTTATCTGGGCCTGGCCCGTGTGAGGTGGCAGCCAGGCAGGTTCGTTTTCTCATACGCACGCACACACGCACACACACACACACACACACACACACACACACACACACACACACACACACACACACACACACACACACACACACACACACACACACACACACACACACACACACACACACACACACACACACACACACACACACACACACACACACACACACACACACACACACACACACACACATCTCTTGTGTGATATGAAAGGCCGTCATTGAGTCGGGGAGGTAAAGGAGCAGCAGAGAGCAGAATGTCTTTAGCATGTGAATGATGCAGGATTGGTTTTCCAGAGAGAAGTAAAGAAAGCCTAAGTGGAGAGAGGAGACAGGGTGAAGTAAAGATGTAGAAAAGACTGGGCGAAGGAAAAGAGCAGGATGCCATACAGAAATATAATCGTACAACTATCTGTAATCAAACATCTGATCATCATCTTGACCTCTATGACAGCAACTGCTTCTTTATTGACCAGACGTATCTGTCCGGCCATCCGTCTTCTCAGGAGCTTACTCCATGTGTGGTAGTATGTGACAGTATGGGGACATCCCTGTCCTGGTGAAGCTCGAATGTTGGGGCGAGCATCCTAATATCATACTCAAACCACCTCAACGGGCTGATCTCAATGTGGATGAGTAGCGGCTTGAATTTGAGTCAGAAAAGTCATTACAGTTGATTGTATTCACTTCTGCCTGTCAGGACCTGCAGCCCATCTCACGATCCCACCTCCCATAACTCCTGAATAAGACCTCAAAATACTTGAACACACTTGACAGCACCACAACATTCAGGGCCTCTACCATCTCTGGGGACACCTCATCCACCCTTGGACCACTCCGACCCCTCCTCAGCCGCTGGATTGTGCCCCAGAACCTTTTTGAGGGTGACTGAAAGTTCAATTTCATGGTCCCCTTCGAACAGATTTTGCTTCTACGATTGCTTCACCTGCAGATCTTTTACCCAGAATTTGCATGTCTGCTGAGCCAGTAGTCCCCTTTGCCAACCAGGATCTAAAGTTCTCCTGTTTCATCTTGAGGCCCACTTAGACTGCTGGGCGTCTAGGTGAGAAAATCTCATAGAAGTAGGAGTTATAAATCTTTTGAGACCTTTCCCAGAACACCGTCACTATGCACTATGGTCTGCCGGGTCTGGCCTGCAGTCTTCAGTGCCATCTGATCCAACTCAAGACCACCGGATGGTCAGATCACAGTCTTGCTCCTCTCTTCACTCAACTGTCCAGAACATGCGGTATCAGGTGAAGCAACCACAATGTCGATCATCTACCTGAGAGCTAAAGAACAAAGATGACCTCAGCTTTTTCCCTCCAGCCACAGAAATGAAAAATCAAAAAACCTTTATATGAGCGTGAACTTGTGTTCTAAATTTAGAGAGAAGCCTCAGCAAGGTCTGGTGACGCAACATTAAGAAGAATCAAGCTGACGGACATCTTGAAAACACCTCCGACCTCAGGCACTTTGTTCTCAAAGGCGCATTAGAATAATTGAGAATAAGTTGGTTTTACTCACTGCACTTACCCAAGTAAAGCACATATCCTGCTTTGTGTGACAGGCCTCTTCTACCTCACAACCTTTTTTACACATTAATAATTACATGCAAGCAAAAAAAACAAAACATAAACAAACACACAGAGTCCTTTGAGTGGCAGGCGTCCTCTGAGTGATTGGCATCGCTAATCCCTGATGTCACACAACAGTGTGAGTGCATGTGTGTATATGTGTGTGTGTGTTTGTATGTATGGTAACAGTGATTAATTATCTTCTTCATGCTGGGGATCTCCTTAGGTTATTGATTACGTCATGAACCAAACCCACAGGGGGATGATTTTCATGCACTAACAGGGAATCAATTAGTGTCTGGAGACTTGTTTACTTATTGCCCGTGCACGCATGTAACTGTCTGAGCGCATGCCTGTGTGTGTATGTACAATTGTGTGTTACATGAAAAGAAACACAGAACGTCTCTCATATTTAATGACAATAGCCTGGAGTCACTGTCATCAAGAATAACACTGATCTCGAACACAAAAGTTTTGCAAACATCTCTCTAATCTGTGATCGCTGGCCTTTCCACAGCATCGGGGCCATGATGCGACGCGTGTTTGTACTGCGAACCATCAGTATGGTTTTCCAGAGTTCTCTACTCACCGTACTGGAGCCATCACCACTCATGAAAGGTGAGAATCACCCTTAAACAAAGTCGCACAGCGAGGTGGGGGAGCCACTGATTTAACAGGAAAACATATTCAACATGTCTTACCTGTAGCCTGGATCAACATCTAGTTATATACAGTTTATGCATGAGGAAACAAGAAGCAGACCAAAATAAAACTTTCACAACAAAAACACTGAAAGACTGAGTGACCCTGCTCATCTTTCATTATTCTCTGTATCGGTTGAATGAGGGTGTCACATGTTGTATAATAAAGGGTCTGTAGCTTTACATAGTTAAACGATCCTGATCCCCCTACATGTACAGTCCTCGTATGACCTTCCAGTTACTTGAATAAACACACAAAACACATGCATTTACATTCAGGTACAGAAGAATAGACAGCTTGAGGTCACGGATTAGAGCGTGTGTAGATAAAGATATTGTTTTGGAAGAAGACCAGTGCAATCACACTGACTGAACCTTTGGTGCTTTACTCTTTTGCATTTTCAATTAACATTATTTAAAATATAATGTGACTTGGTGAATAAAGTCTGCAGTAATCACAAATCCTCTGTGATTGTCAGCAGCACTTTTACCCGGAGGCATTTCTGTGTTTATTCGCATAATGAATGTTATGCAATGTGTACGTCATTCATTCTGTGAACGTGACACACAACTATTGAGTACTATTCAGCGATCCATGATATTATTGGGCCTGTCATAATGGCTAAAATTGATTGAAATATTAAATATAAATGTGCTATAATATGAAATTCTGTTGATATCACAGATCAAAAAAACAAAACTTCAAATGCTCAATGCTTCTCTTAAAAAGTAGGTCAGCTAACTTAATATGACAAGTTTTACATAAAGTTGAAGTTATTTTCTTATTATTCCCAGTGAATGCTTTAAGAGGAGTTTTATGTGTGCGTCTGCTCGTGGGACATAATGACAAGCAGACATAAAAATATGTTAATTTAGGAGTCAGAGGGACTGGATGTTCTCTGTCATTAGGTGTAAAACAAACATACAAACTTACAAACATACAAACTTTGGGCTTAGCATCAGCAATGAGAAAAGATCGGCTCATTTGCAAAAATGCCCATATTATGCATCCATAGGAATATTTGTTGAGCAAAAATTCAGAAAAGGTCATTGCATCCCACTACGAATACACCAATTCAATTCATTTCGATTCAATTCAATTCAATTCAATTCAATTCAACTCAACTCAACTCAACTCAACTTTATTTATATAGCACCAAATACAACACAGTCATTTCTAGGTGCTTTTAACAGAGAAAAACCCAACAAATCCGCATGAGCAAGCAACCAACATGATACCAATTTAATCGGACCAATACTTTACTCAGATTCTTCTACTCATTATCATACAAGTGCAGCAATACCATTTTATAGCAGCTTGACATCAACCAGCAGAGTAGCTTTTCAATAAAGTAAAAGCTATGTAACAAGTGTGAAGTATTTTTTTATTTTTTTTTTACAGATAAACTGACAATAGTGAGGTAAATTATAAATAATGGACTAGACTTGTACAGATCGTTTGAAGAGATATACCATTTTTTCCCTCCTGATGCTACCAGAAATAGCTGCAACGGTTCTCTTAGGGTGAGCCGCAGTCTTTTTACACAGTGTTCATGATTCCACCAGAACCACTGTGGTGTGTTTCAGATACATTCTCGTATGGTGCTCTCAGATTCGCTCAACAGACAGTGTATACTAAAGCGGCGGTTCCACCGCGCATGTACATGTGGTACGTCAAAGCACACCCAGGTCTGTCGCGTGGTCCCACCACAGAAAGTTCGGTTAAAATGTAGGCGGGGTTGTGATCGACGCGGGGACACTTCCGGCGAAGAATGGGGAAGTGGCCGAGTCGTTCTCTGTGATGCAGCATAAACTTTCTGCTGAATCTCCTCCTCCTGTTACTGAGAGGAGCGTCTGCACCTCGGTGAAAGACGCAATGTTGTGTCGCACGTCGACGTTTCGATAAACCCAGTTAACAAAACAACCAGTGAGCGCAAAGCGGCGTATGTAAATAAAACAACGGGAGGGTTTACGGCCGATGAAATATTTAAATAGTGCGGGCAAGTCAAGAGTGACGATCGTCACTGCCAATCAACAGACGGCTGCGTTGTCGCTCCTCCTCACAGACCCGTTCCTCGGTGCTACATACCTCAACAGAGGAGGGACAAATGTAAGTGTGATGAATTCATTAGTCATTCTAGGATTGGTGCCGTTAACTGATAAAGCATTTTACATTAGGCTGTTTAGATGATCACTTGAATAATCTGAAAACTCAAGAAATTAAGATTAATGAGGATTAATGTCATGCATATAGGACGTAAAAAATATTCAAATGGAAGTCATAGTTTGTATGTTTTTTTAGTTTTATATTTAAAAATAAATTATATCTACAAGTTTTGATAAGACTAATTAAGCACTTCTATTTCTTTCTCAAAGTAGGCATGCACCCAAATGTCAGTACTTCTACTTGTATTTAGTCAATAAAAAGTAGTATTGCTGCACTTCACAATCTACAAGCTAGAAAAGTTATGAACCAGTGGTCTTGGTTTAAATGTTTGAGCCAGATGTTCAGTATTTTACAGCGTCACATCAGTGCGTGATGCCGAGGACGTTGACAGATGGGAGAGCTCTCTCTCCGGAGAGCCATTCAGTGGTTAATGTCTGAATGACACATCTGATTGTGTTGCACAGCCTGCCTCAAAGCTTTCGGGACTCACATCCACGCCATTCATCTCCACCGGAGTCCTCTGTTTCTCTATCAAACATCTCCGGCTGGAAGCTGAGGCCTCTCCCTCCTCCATTTTAAACCCAGTACAAAGATTTTAGGAAAACTCTCTCTCTCTCAAAAAAAAAACCAAACAGAAAAACAGTCAAGTTTCTCATTTTTCAATATTACATGATAACCCTCCGCTTCCCACTCTTCCAGTCTGATCAGTCGCCGTATCTGCACGACTCCGCCAGCCTCGTGTCGCTGACTGAACAGTCTTATTCGGCAAAAACTCTGGCGGCTTGAGTGAATAATTCAGTGTTAGCGGTAGCAGAGACAGATAGGCTCTGTGGTTCCTCTGTGTTCCCCCACTAACTCTGCTCTGCCACTTCCCCTCAGAGGATACACTACATGTGTTTTGGGGACGAGGACGGGGGTTTGGGGGGGGGGGGGGGGGGCAACGCAACACTTCATCAGCTTACCGTTTCTCGCTGCTTTGTCTCTCTGCTTTGACTCCGACATAGAATAGTATAGCGAGAAGTGCAGCAGAGCAGACGACAGTGTAAAGAGGGATAGTTTTCTTTCTTCCTTTAGAAAACTAACTGCTGTTTTTTTTTTTTTATTGTGCTTGAATTCAGATCTGTTGTGACGGCTTCCGTTCATTTCTCCTGTTCAGGTATGGCTGTCCTGAGCATGAGTGTTCAACACTTTCTGGGTGGCCTCATCACCACGCTCACCTTCACCACCATGATGCACTGCACTCAGCGGGCCGAGGAAAGCATTCAGGTAAAAAAGGACTCCACTCGTTCCTGCTCACCAGCTTAATGTGTTATATAGCTTTTTTTTTTCTTTCCTACAGCAACATTTTTCTGGTAATAATTGTCTTGTTGTTTAATTCAAGGTCATCTCTTGTGGTTTAATACACAGACGGCACAGTATTTCTTTTCTCTGCTCATGCTTCCTCTCCTCTGTCTTGGTTTAATTGTGCTCTTTTCTAACGTTAGGTCATTTCCTTTGGTAGTCAAAAGAAGGCTCGAGAGAGACAACCTCCACATACAGCACCACACCTAGCCCCACCCATACTTGTCACTTCTCATCAGCTGTTTCCACCTGGAACATCTCAACAGGCTCTAAGCGGACCCAGTTTCTCTTCATTGTGTCCTCCTCCCCACTGTTCTCCCCTCTCGATGACATTGTCCCTCCTACCACCTCACTCTATGTCTTTGTCATACTGTATTCCTTTAAACGCTTTATTTTCCACCGCTGACTTTTTCCTCTCCTCTGGTTTTCTCTTCTTTGACATAACTCTTTTTGTCCCCCGTCGTAACTGGGCCACCGTTGCCTGGAGGTGATCGCTGTTCGCACAGCCATTCAGACGTCACTCAGTCAGTCTCTGAAGGTGACAAATTATCATTTAAATTGCTGTCAGTCTAAAAGTGCAGCAGGAAAAAAAAAATAATAATAAAAAAATCCCAGGCACAGATATCAGGATCCACTTATGGATTCAAATAACTGACGGGGGGAGAACAATCGCAACGTGTGATGATGAGAACAACGGTTAAATCCAGAGGTTCTCATGACACATAAACTACCTGCTTTTTAGTGTCTTGCGGTGTGTGAGTAAGTATGTGCATGAGCGTGCACAAGAGAGAGAGAGAGAGAGATTGACGGTGCTTGTTGTGTGTGCATATGTGTGTGTTAGTGAAGGCAGTGCTATCCAGTAACAGAAAGCCAATAGTGTGAGTGCTTGTTAACGATCCCCAGGAGAAAGAAACCGAATCCGTTAAACAAGTTGCTCAGAATAAAGGCACTCCACTTAGCTGTGGTCACACAGGCTCTCCGAGTTCTCTACCCCGGCCTGCAAACCACAGCGACAGCTCGTCCCTTCAACCCCTCGCTTCTCATCAAGCTCAGATCATTTAGTTTACGTCTTTATTCCGGAGTTAGAATTCTTCTCTGTTCAAATTGCAGGAGAGACTTAAGACTCTGATGGAATAAATCACATGCAGGTGTCTTGTTTAATCCAACGGGCGTAAAAGTACAATACAAGAAATTAAATTAAGCATAAAAAGCTGTGCTCATTAAAGACTTTTACCATTTTTTTGGGGGCCATGAATAATGAGTTTCCACTTTGCTATCTGTGCATCTATATGTTCTGGTGTATATCTTTTGTACGTGACTCTCCAATAATAGTAGAATTTGTACATGAACTGAAAATTTGAGTCCTGTCGCAAATGCAGTTTTGCAGTTTTAAGTGAATCCTGTTGCATTGAAGCAGCAGAATCTGCTGAAAAGTTAACTTTTTAAAATGAATATTTGATACTTTACAGTAATTGTGTAAAAAGTTAGTAATTTATTAATTGTTTTATATAGACTAAACTGTGAATGAAAGTGTTTGAGCATCACTTTGTCAGTGGTAAATGTCTCACCATTAAATGAGTTGATGGCGAGACCTGAAGCTTTTTTCATGAGCTCATAAAGTCCAAAGTCTGTTGACTTGTTCATTCGGTGGTCGAGGTGTCACCAGAGTCCGGTGTTGCTCTGGTACCTGCTGAATGTGGTGTGGGCAGGGAGGGAGGAGACCTGGAAAAATTAGGTAATCTCAGTCCTCCTCTTTCTCCGTCTCACTCGCTGCATCTTGAAAAGCCTTGAGGCTGAGATCAGATACTCTCCTTCGTTTGGCTCCTTTCCATCTTCTCAGGCCATGATCTCACGCTTTTTCTTTCAACGATCCAGGCTTTGTATGTTTTTACCACTTCACCCTTTTTGCTTTTTGCACTTTGGGGCTTTTCCCTCAACGAGTCGCACATTTTTCTTTTATTCTGTATTAGATAACTGCTCTGTCATAATGCTTGAGAGCAGGCTGTGCGTCAGTTGTGGACAGAATGAAGTGTCACCATTTTGTCTCAGATCCTCACGTCTAATTTCCAATCTACTACACTCGTTTTTTCTTTGCCTCCTTTCCTCTCATCTGTTTTCTCCTCTCACCTCCTTCTCTTTTATTTAATTTTACTTTAAACATTTCTGTTCTAATCATTCCTCCTCTTCCTTCCTCCTTTCAGGCGACCCACTACAGTTTCCTAGCGACTCTGGAGGTGCTGGGGAAGCTGACGTTCAGCGCTCTGGCCGGAGGCGTGGTGGATTGGTTTGGTTTTCAAGTCGCCTTCCTCTTCTTCCTCACGCTCTCCGCCGGGACGGCCTTGCATGTGTGGACGGCGACCTTCACTGGTGCTCTCAGGGAACACCAGCTCAAAGAGCAGCCCAAGTAGGACCAGGGTGTCACATCCTGAGCTAAAGCAGGTGCTGGATTGATGCACACAGAAAGTTCTTGAATTTTCAACTTGAGCAAATCATTTCACGATGTTTGATCATGAATAAGTTGAGTTTTAGCCATTTTTCAAGGAGAACCAGCCATGCTATTAAGTACTTTGGCGCAGAGTGTTTTAGTTTTAAACCAAAATGCACGATCATTTCACTGGCACAACTGGCCTTACTTTTTTTTTTTTGGTTTGCTTTTGAAATGACAGGAAAAGTCTTAAACTGTACCGCAGCCTGAAGAAACTTGTAGTGTTTGTAGGAAAGGATTAGCATGTTCTGTGAGGAGGTTTAGTGTGTATGGAAGACATGCAGTGAGAGTTGGAATTAAAAGGGAAACTCTAATCATCTGGGCCATTTTATTGTCATAATAAGCCAGCAATAAGAGCTATAGCCAAAAGCAATACCACTCCTTTGTAAGGCTCACTCTCTCACACTGTACTGAATATGAACTTGCTCATCGTTCTCCTGAGTTGTATGGTTTACAGTTGTAAATGATAAATTCTCTGCTACCTCGTATCAGCACTGTATGGTACGACGCACAGATGGCAAACGTGCCGTCGCAGCAGCATGCAGAGTACGCACTCATTCATGACCAACGGCGGCGACACATCCGCTACCGAGAAGTAAGTTAGTCCACTGAGGCTTTCTCTTTACAAAGAGAACACAAATGTAGTTCGTTTCATGAATGCAAAACGTTTATTCTGTCTAGATAACCACTTATTTGAGTGGGTAAATCTGCTTCCCTTGGTAATTGAATAGGTTAGCTTTGACCTTAAGCTGACTCCATGTAGGAAACCTCAGCCTTACTCACTGCATGGTGCCATCACGTCTCAGTTTTTGAGTCACACTCGTCAATAATTCACTGAAAAAACTTGAATGACCAATGTCACTGGGATATTGCGGCTCATGATAACATTGTATTACTTTTTGTGTTTCATATGGAAGAATATGTACGACGCACAATTATATGTACTATAATTTACACTTCAACTCTCCACTGTACTGTATGGAAGATCATTTTCTCCAAGCGTGAAGTCTTAATGAAACAGCAATGTAGATTGTTTTTTTTTTCCTCAAGACCCTGTAAGAATTAGAAGTATATCCATGTAGGTGAATGTATTTATAGAAATTAAAGTCTTAAAATTGGTCATGGTACTAATGGGAGACAGGCGGAAAAGGCAGGTGGTAACCTCAGCAAAGTCAGCAGAATAAAACAGCTGGTCACCTGCTTTCAATCGAGTCATTAAAGGAGGACATAACGCTCCTCATCAGTGAAGGTTTCCCCATGTAGCCGTGTCCTCCGTCATGTCCTGACTTGCAAAGCACATCTCTCGTCTCTCAGCTACAGTCTTGCCTGGAATTTGCACAAAAATAAAAGCTGCTGAGTGAATTCTGACCCCTGTTTATCTTTTCTTTTGTGCCTGTTGTCATCAATTTGTTCTTGATTTACACCTCCCAGTTACACTCTCCAAATTGTTGAACAAACAAGTGTCAATTTTAAGGAAGCATCAATTTCCGCAGATAAGGGAAAAATATTATATCATGGGATGTAGGATTCAATGCATATTAAGCTCTTTACTACTTACTGAAAAAAAACAACCAACTAATTATTAGCAAAAGAAACTTTTCATTGCCACCTTTATATTCGTCTATCTGAAAGGTGCTATATAAATAAAGTTCTATTCTATTCTATTCTTTTAACTGCTGACTGATTCACTTAGGAAGCTAAAATAATGTCAGTAAATTGGAGGAACATGCTCTAAAATCTGGATTCAACTGGTGTTATGCTGAGTTCTGCATACTTGCCATCGAGTCGTCATGGCAGCGTTTGCATTGGAAAATACCAGATTTTCATCATGACTTATTGAATTTATAATGATGAATACAAAGAAACCAAGACGTGTGAGTAACACAGATTCCAAGGTTTCTGCTGTTACATGAAATTAGGAGATTTCTGGTGGCCTGATAGACTTTCGTTGTGGAGTTTGCATGTTCATCCTTGCGCCCGCATAGACTTTCACAGAGTAGTCCGGTTTCCTCCCAAAGTCAAAAAAAACATGCATTGGTCATTCTAAAATGTCCCATAGGTGTGAATGTGTGTGGTTGTCTGTCTCAGTGTTTGGACTGTTCACCTGTCTAGGATGTATCCCGCCTCCTACAGCCCTGTGACCCGACTTCAATAAACCCCTATAGAAGATGGATGGCGGCACTGAATTTGCACTCCCTACAGTTTTTGCTTGCAGCACCGACTGAAAAATTCCTCCCCTGGTCTGCTTGAGTTTTGTTCCAATGATTCCGAACTTGCCCTATCCTACATTCTTAATGCAAATAGATTTATGAACGAAGAAGAACAAGCAACAACAAAACAGCGAGGGATCTACTAGCATGCCAACTGACTGACGTTTAGCCTTTTTGAGGGACTTCTCCAGCGACATGAGTGAGCGGGGAATAAAGACACAGTAGCTACATAACAGTTTTCATGTGCAAGAGTAGAATCACAGAAACGGTGATTGCAGCTGTGTTATTAATGTCATAAATGACTTACTAGTATTTTAAAATGATGACATCATAGTAACATGGTTCTTTGATGACGCATTATTCCCAGCTCTGGCTATCAGATTTCACTGTCTTGAATCTCCTTTTCCTGTGGGGGTCCTCTTGGATGCCTCCATCTTGGAAAATCCAGACAACACGAGCTCTCTGCAGCGATCTGGCTGAGGGCTAAAGGAGTGAATAGGGCCCCGTGTCACAGGATCCACTACCCATACAGCTCTAATGACACAACAAATGCTGTGAAGGAGGATTAGGCCGGCTTACACGGCCCTTCAATACACCTCCACTTTACATTTTCTCAACCAGCCTCATTATCTGGGCATTTTTGTTTGTGTAGCAGGATCGAGACGCACAGTTTGAAAAGGTTTTGTCCAATCCTCACCCTCAGAAAAGAGCAGACGTCAAGAGCAATGAGCTTATTTAGTTTGGTCCCTTTTGAAAAGTTATATGAAACTCCCAGCCCTTTCAAACATCCGACTAACATGAGACAATGCAGGCTCAAAGTTCACCAGCTGCCTTCACTTTAAAGGCGAGTTTGAACTATTTGAAGTAGTGTTGTGTGAGATACTTAAATAACAGTGACGGGCTCAGTTGGCCCTCAGCTTGTCTAGAAAAAGGCAACTGTTTTAGTAAAAGTAACAAAAGGCATTATCCATCAAAATACATAAAAAAAAATAAGACGTTTATTGAGTTTAAGACTGAGAAGGCTGAAGCATAAATCTGAGTGGACCTCAAATCCTCAAATAATAGTGAACAACATTAAGTTATCATACTCAATTTGTAATTTTGTTTCATTTAAACTTCAACACATTTCAGTGCAAAATTGTATCTTTTTTTTTTATTAATAACCATCCATTTATTTTGGCTTTCACTTCCACAGCACTTTTCTACTGCTTCAGCAGTTTTTTTACATTCACCCACTCATACACTCAAACGCCTGTGTGCCGGCCTCAGGCCTCGGTCGGAGTCTTTTCCTCCGCTCCTGCCTCTGCCTTCCTCTTTCAGAGCCTCCTTGATTGACTGCCCCTCCCACCCCGTTTGCTAGGGGCCTTTAAAAGAATCCAAGATGGCTCTGTTTTTCACCCCCCAGGGACGCTGCTGCCTTTCAGGCACCTACCTTGGTTTGTTTGGTTCCAGGTCTGTCGTGTTGAGTTTAGCCTTGTGTTTCTTTAGTTGAGCACTTTCAGTAAATTATTTGTTTATTTAAAAGCTGACCTGTGTCGACCTCCTATTCATGTTATGCTATTCAACAGGCTTCAACTTCAGCTGGGCAGAACTCCTGCCATGGAAGGCACTCAGTTCAACCATTGTAATTTGGGGTTTAGTGACTTTCTGAAGGACACTTCGACACATGGACTTGAGATGTGGCATTGAACCTGCAGCCTTGTGATTGAAATGACCCACTTCAAGAGCTGTCACATCTGCCTCAAATGATTTAATCATACAGTTTATCCTTTTATTTCATAAAAGTGTAAAACCCTTCTTCTGAAGATTCAGTATAATGTTTGAATATTTACAATCTCCACCAATCATCTGATTACATGATGATAATAATAAAAATAAATAAATAAATAAATAAATAAATAATAATGCATTTTATATATCTGTGTCTTGTTAGATCTTGATATGCAACAACGACCCGAAATATAATGTGAGAAAACCCAAAATGTAACAACTGGTCAATACTGTAACAAGACGCTGAGCCCAAAACTTTACATTTTACACTATGGGACAGGCTAAATATTTTTCCCCTAATGTTGTAATAATTTTATTACATTCTAAAGTGAGTGAATGATTTATGGTTTGGACTTGAACTGCTTCAATTTGAATAACACTGAAAGATTGAGTTCTAAAAGTTTTAACTATTTGTTTATACGTTTATGTATGTACAGATTATGGTATTTATGTATGATTACTGCTGCCCAAATCCTTCATAGTCTTCTGTTCTCTATAATTTGTAATCTATTTCTCCAATAATCAGTACAAAACATTATATAACATTAAACATATCAAGATCACATTAAAAGTTTTGTTATATCTTTTTACATTATTGGCCAGTTATTACATTGTGGGTTCTATTTTTATTTTTTTACGTTTCGGGCTCAGCACTTTTGTTACATTAGCGGCCAGTTATCACATTTTGGGTTTTATTAGAGATAATTTTTTGGAACAATTCGGGTCGCTGTTACATTTCGGGTCGCTGTTACACATCGTGCACGCCTTTCACAACATCCAAGATGACATCACAAAAGTTTAAACCACTTCTGTCTACCCTTCCAGTTCAGAGTGAACTCTTTGACATTTTCAAAGTTGAAAGTAGTTCCACTTAAATTTGCGATTTGAAAAGAAAAGTGTGTTAACTGTCACATTTTGCAGGCTGTTGAGAGGAAAGTGAGGTAAGGCAGGCAAGCACTCCGGATTCAAAAGTGCTGATGAGAGTGAGACCTCCCACTGAGGTTGCCAGATTGGTAGAAACCCCCTGTGGAGAGAGTGCGTGTCTCGGGTCCTCCCTCACTGCCACAGGTACCACTGTACTGGTAGATTGGTGGGTTTGATGTACATCCTCCCATGCATGAGGAGCCCTAACTTTGTGGAATAACAGTTACTGGAATTATGTAAGACTTGTGTTGTCAGGTATTAAAAAGATGGCTCAATTTTTCGGGCATGTGCAGTAAACACACAGTGTACCTGAAGACTAAAATCAGTGTGTGATTATAATGTGCAGATCTACCACATGCAAGCAACCCTTTGAAATGCCCTCATGGTATTGTGTTTGTCTGGGTATGAATTGAATTCTTGGGCCGTTATCAGCAGAGTCAGATTGCCAGAATGGAAAAGTAAGGCCGTGTATTTTTTTGTAAGGGGCTATACTGTTTCATTCATTAACAATCAGGCTGGGGCACAAGTCTGGTCACATCATCAACTTTATACCCGTATCACACAAGAGGCAAGGCAAAAGGATAGGCCTCATTCAGCCTGTGCCAGGGCTCGTCCCCTAATCTCAGTGTCACAAGACTCGCCACACCGGAGACTGAAAAATACTGAAAAACAAAGGCAGATTTTATGAGCCACCAAGAACGAGGGAGAGAGAGAGAGAGAGAGAGAGAGAGCGAGTACTGACAGTTACCTCTGGGGAGAGATGGATGGAAGGAGGAGAGAGGATAGGAGGGAGGCAGAGAATGCAACATGTTTTAATCACAGCAAACAAAGGTGTTGTATCGCTTCTTTCCCCCTTTTGTCTCCGAGCGCCCGCGGGGGAGAGAGGTGTTGGCTTTTTGCGCTGCTTTTGTCCTGTCGCTGGCAGAATGGCCTTCTGGGAAACCCGAGTGGGCAGGTAGAGCAGCGATCGGCCGCATCGAATGTCAGAGCGTTTCCTCCACTGGTGTTTACTTTTTGTTTGTTTGCAGAATGAGAGACATGGACACCTCTCTCTCTTCCACTGTCATCTCTTGTTCTTCCCACCGCTTTTGTCCTTTGTTTTCCTCCTCTGCTTTCTTCATCGTACACTCACATGAAGTTTTGTTTTTGTTTGTTATTCTAGGAAAAACAGTTTTTCCTGGAAAAACTGAAATCCTTTACTATCTCAAGTGTTTTCTGTGGCTCGGAACATAATTCAAGAAGGCGGGGGGGGGGGGACGTAATCCCCATATTCACCAGCACCAGAAGTGGCAAGGAGTGCTCTCTGTGTCTCCACAGTAGGTGTTCAGGTACAGTAAGACATGATGCCCAAAATATATTCATCTTAATTCACCAGAGCATTAATTAACTAAGGAAGCTCACCAGAAAAGTAACAATTAGAGCATGGAAGGATCCAAAGACACCTCTTCATGGCCCAAACAGAAATACTATTTATTGAAAGTCAACAAATTACTGATGTACGTTGAACAGTTCAAATTTATCTCAACCACCACTTGATTCAGGACTTTTTTGAAAAGGATGTAAGGAAGTTTGAAAATTAATACAGAAAGACATCTGATTTCATAGCATTTTTAAATTACTATATAATTTAAAATGTAAATGTAGCATGTAAACTATGATTGTGGATCATTAAGTAACATAACTCACCCCTAAACCTCCCCATGTAAACGACTAATTTTTGAACAGATTATCATTGAAGCTGTCATTCAAACAGAATTACAACGTGGGATACTCCTTTTGTCGATGACGCAGTAATAATACTCACACAGGTGAAAGGTAAAAAGCAACAAGAAAGAAGTAGGCCAGACAGAGATTAACTGAAATTAGATATGCAGCGACTGAGATTACAAGAATAAGGAACAAATTACTTCTGATATCCCTGGAAGGATCTTTGTCATCATCTTACCTGCAAACAGACACACACCGCGGGCTTTCACTACAAACTGGCGTCTTTCAAATTGTCTAATAGGCAGAGCTGTCGTTTTGTTTGAGTCTCATGAACACACACACATCTCCATGTTAGTACTTCAAGCGAAAAAATTTTATATCTACTCTGTTATTTAGAGAGTGTACTTACAATATGCAGATATGTGATGTAGATATATGCAACAGAGACTGTACTTATAAACAGAGGCGGATCCAGAGGAAACCGTGAGTAACAAGTGATAAAAGTTTGTCTTTAAAAATTACAGTGCTATATTTAAAAAAGAACCCCCCCCCCCTTCTGTCTAATATCCCATTTATACAGTTCAGGGTCATGGGGTGCTGGAGCTGATCCACCCTGTCTGTTTGTGTTTATAGACAGACAAACAACCACTCACATTCACACCAGGGAGAACATGCACAGTCCTCACAGAAAGGCCCCAGGCTGTACTTGAACCTATGACCTTTTTACTGTTAGGTGAGAGCGCTAACCACTGCACCGTGCAGCCCCTTTAAATGACGATAACATACAAAAGAATCCTCCAAGTGGAATTAAGGACATAATACATTTACTCAAACACTTTCTGTTTAAATTACCTTCAGGTTTAGTTTTTCTATTCTTTTCCTAATACGATTTGGAGTGAAAATCTTACGCATTGACCGACAAAGAGTGTCAACCTAGAACCTCGGCGTAAACACTCACATATCTGTGCATCAAAATCCGAGCAACGTGTTTCATGTTACAGCTACGCAACACTCCCAGCACCAAGTTCTGGTCGGGCATTAAAGATTACCTTTAAGCTGCAGACTGGAAACAGTGGAGCTGAAATGAAAACAAATTTAAGCTTCTCTTGCTGGTGATGCTGATCCTTTGAAGGCCATGTGAGGACAAAGCCCAACAAATGGACTTTTAGTCACCTAATTGATGTTTAAACAGCAACAAATAACCAGAGAGGAAGAAGAAAAGAAATCAAAGACGGGACTGATCAGGATTTAATGGAGAAACTATTAGAGAGCGGCAGCTTTAGTGCATGAGGGACAGAGCTGTTTGGAAAAACTCAACGATTACGCTGTAACTGTAGCCCGCAGAGAGCTGGTGTGTTTTTGGTTTTTTTCCATTGCAGGCGGGCTAATAGCTTTACCCGTGACAACACACACTGGCGTGCGGATGAAGTCGGTCTGCCTTTATTGAGGTTTAAGAATCTAAAATAAAAAGCAACGGAACATCTCAGAGCAAGAACATGTCATACGTACAAATGAGTCAATTCATTGCAGTTTTTCTTTTTGGTGGGGGTGGTGGTGGAGATTTCTTTGCTGTTCGATTTGCTTTAATCTTAATTTGTATGTATTTCACATGCAGTGCTCCTTATGAGACTGGGGTTCTCATAATTGTGTTTTCAAATATTTTCTTTTTAGGGAATCACCAATTTTTGAATACCGTTCACACACACATAATCCCTTTCTCTTAATTTAGAAACAGTCATTTTCCCATTTTGATGAGCGCCTGAGTGGGATTTTCAATTAGTTTCCTCTGAAATGCTATGAGTTTACCTTATAAACAGCCTCCAAGCAATAACTACAAGCCCAACCCCACTGAATAACTTAATGTAAGAATAAATTGTATGATCTGCACTCATTTCATTAATAATACACAACTAATTTTCATACAGGATCTGTGCTCCCTGCCAACATAATCAGTTGTCTATTTTTAGGTACAGGGTTTTAATTGGCATGAATATTCCAATGAGAGACAATGAAGTGCGTGTCGAAGACGGCAGCGTAAACAGAGTGCAGTTCTCTTGGAAAACGGGTAAAAGTAGCATCGAGAGAATCGCACACATGCCGTCACATCCAGCGCAGCGAAATGAACATCTGGATGCTACGACATCAAGTCTTCGAGTTCATACCTGCTGAACCGAGTTGAATATTTTATTGTGACATGCGGTTTGGCCTCTTCATATATATTAGAAATGATGACCCCTTACAAGCCATAAGGTCCTGAGGTGAGTCCCTGCAGACGATTTAAAAGGTGAGACTAAAATACACCCTGCCTCTGTGATCAGGACCCCTCATCAGGCTGCAGAATCACATCTTGAAACACTGGGAGACAATCAACCACACACACTCACATTCACACCTAGAGGCAATGTAGGCTCAACAATTAACCACACAATTAACTAATCATGTTTTTTTCTCTTTCCTTTTACCATTATTTACTGTTTATATCACTAGATAAACAAAGAATTCATTATTAATGTATCACGAAGGCACAGGGGTGTGATCTCATAGTGAGAAAGTCTTGAGGGGGTTTGCATGTTCTCCTCTGTGCCTGCATTGATTTTCACTGGGTACTATGGTTTCCTCCCAAAATAAAAATAAAAACATTCAAAATCTGATTAACTGGCGATTCTAAAATTGCCCATGGATGTGAGGTTTATTTTTATACTGAAATACTGAAAGCTCAAAATCAAAAATAACTAATGTCACAATACTTAATTGTAAGTAAAAGAAGATATTGTTGTTAAACAGCGGAATTTCACGTACACACAAGAAAGTCAGAAATCCTCTGAGAAGATCCGTGGATATAGTCAGCACATGAAGATAGTTGATGTAACAGTCGATGTAACAGCCTCCATTGCACCCTGTACCCCGACAGGATGCGATGGAGGCAGGTGACCTGCTGTGGTGAATCGTGAAAGGTGCATCCAAAAACCCAGCAACAACCATCTCACATGGACACTCACACTGCAGCAAAGCATTTCTTTATTTTGAAGCATTACCTTGAAAAAACTAAGTGAATGGCCTCATATAGCTGTGATTGTTTGGATCTTTCCTCATTCTTACTTTGCCTAAATTGGGACTATTGATCACAGTGATTTCCCTTGAAACATCCTAATTACTGGCTGCTAACGTGTGACTTCACGGAATTGATTGAAATAAAGGAATGACTGTTAATCGGAGCCACGTGTGCTTGCGTTTGAAGTGATTGGAGCTGCTCTGTGGCGAAACATGCTCTGTTCTCCACTTGCTTAGTGACGGACTGGGATGTGACAGGCTGCCAGCTCATATGGTGTTGAGCCTGAGTCACTCAGCTCCGGTCCGCCTCCGTCTTCAGGCTCAGGCCCTCCGACTGAACCCGCCCACTGCCCCACTCCCTCTCCCTCACTCCCAGCCCCACCACACCCAACCCCGTCCTCTCCCCCAGCCTCATTTGCACCATTAGGGCCAAGACAGGAGAAGCCTCATTCTTGTGCACACACCCCACTTCTTCTCTTCCATTTCCTGTCATCAGTTCTCTGATGCTTTGCCTGCATCCCTCCATCTCGCTGCCCTCAAACAAGGACAACCTGTCGGGACTAGTTCTTGACGGAGGAGTTAACAGCGCAATGTGATGGTCTTTATCTTGACTTTAACCGTATCTATCTATCTATCTATCTATCTATCTATCTATCTATCTATCTATCTATCTATCTATCTATCTATCTATCTATCTATCTATCTATCTATCTATCTATCTATCTATCTATCTATCTATCTATCTATCTATCTATCTATCTATCTATCAAGTGCGTTGTTAAATATATTTTAAATGACGAGTTTAAATTGTTGCTTACCAATAAAGGAAATAAAGCAAAGATCTGTTGAAGTCTTCTGCGACCCTCTGTCTTTAATGGTCATCTTGAAAGCTGCAAGTTAAATCGTTGATGGTTACAGTCATTGTCTGGTGAAGGCACAACATAATACAATGAAATTCAACAGCTCAACTATGATTTCTTCCGTTATGTAGCTTTACAATTTTCAGTGAGTTCAGTAGAGTCAACATGCATCTCTCCAACAGTCTGGAGCAAAACTGGACGTTATCCTTGTTAAAGCTGAACTGATGGCCGAGGTGTTGTATTGGATCACAAAGGCTTGTTCCAGTATCCTAATGAAGCAGTGGGTTTGGCAAGTGTACATATTTATCTTTCGTTTACTGCTTCTCTGTCTTGTTGCTCGCTCATAACAGCTGGGAAGAGGAAGGTCTTTAAACAGCCCGTTGAGGAGTTGCTGCTGTTGGCAGACTGGATCATATCAGATTCCAGGCCTATATCATTTACAGTAGCTCTCAGGGAAATCGCTGCCTGGCAGAGTTTGGCTGTGAACAAACTCTATTGTTTCTTCGAGTGCAGTCACATAACTCTGATTCATCCTGCAACACAACACCGGTGGTGTGGTGCACTGTTAAAAACAATTCTGTAAAACATGATCACTTTTCTGAAATGTAGAACTGCAATATTGTTACATAAATCCAAGTACGTTTGAAGTATTGTTTGTTTAACAGTGTTGTATGATGGATATATCGATTCAAATGTATGGCAATGAAGTGATGGATTAAATAGTAGAGGAAGAGGAAGAGCGGAGATCTGTGGAGGAAGGGAAGGAAAAAAATGAAGCACTAAAGGACAGAGGGCGACATACAGGACCATTAATACACTGTTTGACATCATCAGGGATTCAGCCTCAGGCCAGAGCGACTAATGGGGGTCTTTCTGTCTTGCTCTCCCTTTCCCCTATCTCACACACACACAACAATCATATTCAAAATGCACATTACATGTACAGTTATGGATTCATGCACGCTTCAGTGCTCTGAGCTATACAAGCAGACACATGTGAATACACATGTGCACAACTGTGCACACTCACAACTGAGCCGCCATGTCCAATCCAATAAGGCTTTCATGCAGAGTTTAAAATGACAAAAAAGCTGAATCTTTATGCTTTATTTTGCTTTCCCAAACTGTCTCCATCTTGATCGTGGTGCTAAAGCATCACTGCACACAATATTTCAAATCACTTCAGTAATACAGCGTGGTTCTATACATCCCATTTTCCTGTTGCGTCACAGGGAAACTAATCTTGTATTATACTCATGTAACTGTTGTTGTGTCATCGGTGGGACAAAGGAGGAACAGTTTACCCCCCCCCATCTCCCTCTGTACCTTGAAAGCCACACCACTTGTGCATTTCTGCATTCTTTGAGGGAAAAAGGGCTTACAGTGCCACGCTGCCGAGAAAAGCCAACTCATCCCCACCAGCATTTGTTGTGCTCCGCTTAATCTAATTCAACTGCAAAAACCACTGTGACAGCAGCTCCTTGCTTCAAGCACTAAATTATAGTCTTAGAGGGAAACGGCAGCTAAAATAAAGATGAGAGAATGAGCAAAGTGGAGGCAGAGCGACAGAGAAGGTAATGCATTGAGATAAAATGAGATGAATGTGGGATAGAGAGAAAGAGAGGCACAGATATACTCAAGCAGGGGTTTTATCTGGTGGGACCATCAGAGAGACAGTCCATGGACCCATGGAGACAGCTGGACGTGGATTTTTTAATCTGTCTAAATAGGATCTGCCCAGTGCAGGATTTTCTCCCAAACAGCAGGCCCAACACCGAGGTTGTGACAGCCAGACGACACCACAGAGCCACAACACTCCGAGATGACACCACTGCTGTGTGTGTGTGTGTGTGTGTGTGTGTGTGTGTGTGTGTGTGTGTGTGTGTGTGTTTACAGAAAGTCAAGCTGCAGTGTCACCGACACGTGTCATAAACTTTTCAAAATGTATGTGACACATACATTTATTTATTTTTTTTCATTTTAACCAGATGCAAAAAAAGGCTCAGTTTTCCCAGAGAATTAACATGAACAAGTATGTCTTTCTGCAGGTAAGCAAATATTTATGAAGGATTTTACGCTGAGCTTTCTACTCTGACAGCATTAAAGTACTTTGAACAGAAATAGAAATAAAAATCACAAATAAATTATCGAAAAAAAGATGATGTGTGCCACATGTTGATACAGCTGCTCTCTCACCTCATCGTAATATCTGTGGTTTGGCTGGGAAGGACTGTATGTGTGGATTTAACATGTTCTTCATGCGGATGTCCAGTTTTTCTCAGGTACCCTAGTTTCCACCCATTGTCCAAAAACATGCTTTTGAGGTTAGTTTTTGACTCTGAATCAGATGCAGATGAGACTGTTACTCTAGGTTTTCCCTGTGACCTGTCCAGGGTGCACCATACAGTATTTTTCATTTCAAGTTTTATTATTTCAAATTGGATTTAGCATGTCTGCTACATGGCTCTTACTACGACTTAATGCTACATCCTAATGCTTTTACCACAAAATATTCTCTTACGTATGTAAAACTGTGAAGTACTGCCTTTCAAAGGTTTCTTTTCTGAGTGTGTGATTCTGCTTTCAGTGTTGAGTTTGTGTTATTGACCATTTGAAATTAAAGTTGCAGTTGCGCAGCAAGTTCATACTTTAATCTTTTTCTTATGAAATGAACCACATGAAATGTTGAAAATAACTTAGTGACAGCCTTCCCCCCTCTTTTTTATGTTTCATTTGGAAAGAAAGCAGCTGGTGACAAATTCAATAGATACCTATTTCAGTAAATCCTGAGTGCTACTTAGGATTTTATGTGTGTACGTGCGGGTGTGTGTCCCTTAGTTGACTGGGTGTGTCATCCTGACCTACTGCCAACTCTTTCAGACAGGCTTGCAGCCTCTCAGGGCCCCGGGACCCGGAGATGGTGATGGGAACACTGTTTAATTGGGGTAATCGGCGAGCTTTTAGGGACCTGCTTATTAAGAGAAACCCCTCACACACACTCACGCCTCTGCGAAGACAGACAGACAAGCAAAGTGACAGCTCGGCTTCACCATCCGATGCTTTCGCCCACGTCCCTGCGTCTTAGAGACCCCGAATCAGCGGGCGGGGATGCAACGCATGATCATGGATGCGTGTGCCCATGTGGGTATCCGTGTAACGGTGACATCTCGGTAACACTAACAATGTTTAACAGGAAATGTGTCAGTGATACTGAGCTTTCGCCCCGAGTTGAAAGGGGGTAAAAGGTGCGGTGGTGAGCGTGACGACTGAGCGCCGGGATTTTTTTTCCACAAAATTGGATTTTCAAAAGAAAATGAATTAAAGCATTTCTTTAGATGTTATTTGGGAAACATCCACCAGTGATAGCAACAGTGCTTCAAAAGCAAATCCATGAGGAAATGTAGAAATACGAATGAAGACATTTTACTTAAATAAAAAATTGAAAAAGGCTCTGAAATCTTTTCAACGTATAAGTAAAAGCATTTCTTCTCAAGTTGTTTGCACAACTTAATGAACAAAAAAAAATAAAATAACGTGATAAATTACGTTCTAAATGGGGAATGTCTCATTCTGGATCTGATTGCCTTGTAGCCACCGGTCCTTTTTATTACAGACATCACATTCAATTGATACCAACTCTCCATCTTTTGTCTGGCCCTCTGGTTATATCAAATACACTGTTTTTGTCTCTTTATATTTACCATGCATGAAATACATGAATGGATACACACTGTCATTGTTTTTTTTTAGATTGTTTGTCTCTCATCCACTTACATTATATTAATTCCAGATGTTGGGAAAAAAACAAAAACACCCAACAGAAGAAAACCTGAAGTACCACAGACTTTAGATGTTGAGTTGCAATACATTCTTTCTTACATTGTATTGGTTCGGTGTGATG
Organism: Lipophrys pholis; assembly: GCF_963383615.2. Classification (NCBI taxonomy): domain Eukaryota; kingdom Metazoa; phylum Chordata; class Actinopteri; order Blenniiformes; family Blenniidae; genus Lipophrys; species Lipophrys pholis. The sequence goes on from NC_137638.1 coordinate 23,806,956, forward strand.
TCGGCATGACAATTGTTATATCATTACATCATGATGTTTGCAAGAAATACATAGCAGCTACTTGGAAGTCTTGTTTCCCTTTATTGAAATATGGTCTGCAGAAATTAATTATTGAGATTACGTTTAAAAGTAAATATGATACTTTATTAAAAGTTCAGCACTTTTATTTCCATTATGAAGACGACAATACATATTCATTATTTTTGATATTGTCACACTAATATAAGACATTTGAAATAAACCAATAATCAACACACTCAACAAACCTTCGGACAGTAAATAATAGAAATAATACATATATTAACATTTACTCAAATAGATATAAAGTACGTCATTTCTCTACTGAACAAATTTCAGCTCTCATATGTTTGACTGAATGCATTTTTCAGAAAAGCAAACATTGTTTATCCAGGTAATTTTAACTGAATGCTGACTTCTGATAATGCACTTAAATTCAGTTAAAAAGTCAAAAATACTCACGCAGATTTTTAGTCCTCCACCTCCTCTGAGTGCAGGCCTGTCTCTTGATCCCAGAATGGGAAAGTAGTTTTATATGATCATTTCTCATTTGTTTTGAGAACAAGTTTGTGCGTTTCAATGCATTTCTGTGTACGTTTGTCAGAATAAAATCACGTTTCTATTTCCTCATTTATCCACCTTGTCAAAGTTAAAAGAAAACCTCGAAGCTGAACATGTACTGATGTTCTGAGGCTAAAATATGAATTATTGAGTTCATCCAAGATAACTTAACTCAACACTTACTAAATTCAATAATTTAATATGTGAGATAACCCTCATATCTCTTAATATCATTAGACAGTCAGTATGAAAATAGAGTGTAAAAAAGTCATTTTATTTTATTGAAAAATATGAGTCATTGGTATGTGTCAGATAATCCTCTGATTTTAAGTTGGCTCTTCGTTGGTACAATTAAACCAATTTACTCTAAATCTTTCAACAGCAATGCTGTTTTTTCTGATAATATTTCACATTAAATAATGTGAACAATGTAAAATGAAAACTAACATTGAAAGATGATTCAATTTGCACTAAATAGATACACAGGCATGTTTCAACTGTCATTAATGTGGCTTAGGCTACTGTCTTGTTTGAATTCTCCTCAACCTACCTAATGCTGACAAATATGTTTTGATCATGTCTGTTCAGAGTGTTTAAAGTTGTATAATGTCCAAAACGTGTTTCTCCATACATTAACATACAGCTAACGCAGCAGGTAGAATATCCTAAATAAATCTGTCCAACAAATGAAAAGCACTCGTAGTTTAGCGTTACTTAGAAATGCTTCCTGAGCATGCTCAGTGTGACCCGAGCTCATTCACAACAACAACAGTTTAATTCATTGTCTGAGTCAACAATGACTGAGATTGTTTTATCTTGTCTCATCCTGCATTAACACTGTGGTAAGGGAGAGGGGTGTGAGGATCACACACTGTCTGATTTGGGCCCCAAACTACACACACACACACACACACACACACACACACACACACACACACACACACACACACACACACACACACACACACACACACACACACACACACACACACACACACACACACACACACACACACACACACACACACACACACACACACACACACACACAATTTCTCAGCCCCCACTCCATCATATGCTATTTTTTTTCATGTCTCATTATCAACTATGTTCCTTCCGTCTGTTCAGTCATGGAGTATCAACGTAAACTCTATTTTTCTCAAAAAATATGAAACTGTCTACGCTGCATAATTGTCTTTAAAACTACTTAGCAGTTGTAAGTAAAATTGCATTAAAAAAAGAAAGAAAAAGAGCTCATTGCATTAGGTAAATTTATCTACATCCTACGCTTAACGTGAATCTTCCCACATTGAAGTATTGATGTGTTTCCTGCCTCCTCTTCTCCAACTTACCGTCATTCTTAACTTCCCGAAACTCCAAATTCAACTGATTTCAGCTTCGATATGGGAATCTTGCTTCCTGTCTTTGCTCACTCATCCTTAACTAAAAGGCCTTTTATTTAATGTTGTTTTTTTTCCCGGTGGCCTTAACATGTCGGGGTGTTGCCACGACCTGACGGAGGGTCAATACATATTGTTTATGAAAAACAAAAGGATGATGACGTGATGTCATGTCTAGACTCCATGCAAATGAATGAGGTCCACGAGGAAAAAAAAAAACTTCTGCAAGCTTGCTTACAGTATTTACAAAGCCAAGCACACACATATCCAAAATGCCCCCCCCCCCCCCCCCCCCCCCCCCCCCACACACACACACACACACACACACACACACACACTGTGGCAGACAAAGTGGGAATGATTATGGTAATGATAATAATCATGGCTGTCATCATCATCTCCTCCACCATGTTAAAAATTAATCTGAGTTAACGGTAATCCACGTCTCTTCATTAGATTACTGGTGTGGGGAGGGGAGACTCAGAGGCCATCTGTACATCATTAACAGAGTCTCGGTGACAGCTCTCTCCTCTACAATCAACTTCCTCCATCCCTCCATCCCTCTGGCCTCTTAGCCACCCCTCCATCATTGTCTGTGGCCCTGCTCATCCCTCCTTTCCTTCACCTCTGCCACTCCAACTCCTCTTCCCCTCAGTTTTCCTCCTTCATTATTCAGCGTGTCGGCCTGGATGTTCGTCACAGTCACAGACCAAACCTGGTGACGGCGAGGAATTGAAAATCACGCGGACGTGACACTGTCTGTCCGTCTCCCGAGGGTGTCATTATCAGCTGGCGCCATTATTGGAACATCACTATCACATCTTATTTTCGGATATGTCATTGGACATTGCTGCTCTTGGTGCTCCCTCTGATCCTCTTCACTCTCACACACAAACAACCAAAGCTTTAATTTCCAGAGAAGAAATTGATTTAGTAACAATGGGGGTCAAAGGTCAGCAGCACTCCTGAGGCTGGCAGGAATGTACCGTTTTGCTCAAGGACGGCTCAAAGATGGCGTTAATCTGTTGTTATTGTTGTAGTTGTTATACATCACAGACAATCTCCTCTGCTGCAAGGGAGAAAGAAAAACAAGAGAGAAAACAGACAGAATAAACCTTGACACATTTATCATCGAATAGAGTTGCTCATGTCAGTGGAACAAGCACAGACAGGCAGAAAAAGAGGCACAGAGGGAGATGTTGAGAGACATGCAGACACAATGACATTGAAAATGACATTTAAAGGCAGAAGGGATATAGGCAGGGTATACGTGCTGCCCTATATGTCATGGAAATATAGAAAGAGTACTGTATGTAGTCTCTGCTTTTATCTACAGGCCTTTCAAAATCAGGTTATAGTACTTTATAGATTCATGCCTCTTAGGGTTGTTGATTGTTTATTGACTGTGTCTTAGGCATTTATTGTTAAAATACACAATAAATACAAAGATGATTTATTTATTATTTTTAATGTATAAACCTACAATTACATATTTGTACATCTCACATATAAATAACTTGTACAAAAACACTTAGAATAAATATTGATTTTCATACAATCAAAAGCATTAGACACCATAACAAGGCCAATTTAAAGAGAAACAAATAACATTCACTTTGGAAATACAATAGGAGATGGACTGATTCTAAATAATTTTAAACACTGGCAGGAGTTTAATTTCAAGGGAATAGCTGTTCTGCTTGGAAAAGTGAGAATAGAATAGTACTACGAGAATCTACTAGATCTTACACACTTTTCATTGCCTTGTATGTCAGTGCACTTCTACTGAAATCATGCTCAAAATAAAAGTCACAGATGAATAGAATGAATTAAGAAATGATAGTATCGTGTCTCATAGTGGAGGGGTTTGGCTTGGGGGTCTTTCTGTGTGGAGTTGCATGTTGCCCCTGAGCATTTTTCCAGGTACTCACGTTTCCACTCACAGTCCCAAAATATGCATTTAAAGCTAGCTAGTGACTGAATTTTCCATATGTGTGAATGTGAGTGTGTGAGCTTATCTAAAATATTCTAACACAAAAAGAAAATCCTCTGTCTTTCATTTTGTCTACAATTCCAAAAGTTGTATTTAGACAAAGCCAGACTAGTTGATTGTCTTCGTATCTTCTTATTTATCACACAAACATGAAACTACTGAAATCTTTCGAGAGCCAAAGTGTTGAGGTAATTCTTTCAGAGGAGAGAGTGGCGGAAGACTACACAGACTGGTAATTAGGCTAAAAGGAAGAGGGTGATGAGTAGAGACAGTTCAGTAAATGACTCCAAGGCTGCTGATAATTGATAACATCTGTACCTTTATTTCAAGTCTGCTCTGAGGTCTGCTCTGCTGCAGGCCAACTTCCCCCACAGCCTACTTATTTACAATCAGACCGACTTATACAGCGCTGTACGGGAGTACACCAATTGGCTATATTTTCTGTGAAGGCTGGGTGGAAATCACTATCCAGTCATTTCTGCCTGTGCCTTTTGAACTGCCAAGACTCCCGAATCAAATCCCACACAGCACAACATGAAACACCCGGCGAACGAAATCAACAGAGGACTCCTCAAGTCTCAGGTGTGGCTTCACGTTGCTTTAACCTCAGCCGCTTCTCCGGGGAGCTCATCTCCACATGCGTGTGGGACGAGAGGCTCATCAACTTTTCCTGTGACATCTGCCAGGAGAGGAAAGTGTGGAAACAAGCGGAAAAGTTCATCTGCGCCTCCTGCAAGGCCTTTTGTCTTTGTCAGCGCGCCATTGATTTTCCTGCTAACTTTATAGACAGCTTTTGATATCGTTTGGAGGCGGAGCTCACGGCATGCGCGCACGCGCGTGTGTGTGTGCGCGTGTGTGTGTGTATATTGACAGATGGTTGTCATTGTATGAGAGATGGTTTGCACATTCATGTAATGGAGGCAGCAAAACATAGCAAACATATGTAGTGGACAGCAGGGCTCGCTGACTGGAACTAAAAGAAGCACGTTCACAACACACGGCAAACACACTCGGACTACATCAATTACATGCGTGCTCACTAACACATGAGCTGCATGTCCACGCTGTTCGACCAACGTTGAGTGATTCATATATGTAAGATGTTGTGTAACAGGAAACTATAAGCTCATATTTACTGTAAGGACTTTTTCATGAATTTCTGGGAAAACACCATCAGGAGAAGAACAACAAGAAGAGATTGCAGCTCTGAAGAGAAACCTAAACATCAGAAGAAACAAAAAGAGAAAACTCTGGACCAACTCACTTTGTGTGTGTGTGTGTGTGTGTGTGTGTGTGTGTGTGTGTGTGTGTAGGCCCGACCACTCTGCTGGCCCTGCGCAGCAGCCTAACCGTTCCTGACAGCCAGTGGCTCATTAGAGCTGCTGTTCTATGCTCCTACCTCCGTCCGCCCGCTCCCAGTTTCTGGACCCTGCCTCCAAAACAATAGGTGTGTGTGTGTGTGTGTGTGTGTGTGTGTGTGTGTGTGTGTGTGTGTGTGTGTGTGTGTGTGTGTGTGTGTGTGTGTGTGTGTGTGTGTGTGTGTGTGTGTGTGTGTGTGTGTGCGTGTGTGTGTGTGCATGTGTGTGTGTCAGCTGGCTGTGCTCAGGCCTGGGTCGGGACAGGCACAGGGAGCAGTGGGGAGGAGGGAGGAGGGAGGAGGGAGGAGGGAGGAGGGAGGAGAGAGGGGGGGTCAAGGCCTATTCAACGGCACAAAGACATAATTAACCAAATTGGCAAATGGTTCGAGAAACCGCCTCTTGAACATTGTGTGCTTGCCTTCAGTTGCCATGGCAACTCTAAATTTGTGTCTACATTTGTGTGTGTGTCCATATTAAAAGTCACAAATGATTATCGGTCGCATCATCCGAGACCACACACACACACACACACACACACACACACAAACACACACACACACACACACACACACCTCTATGAAAATCATTTCACTTGAAGTTGTAAAAAATATTAATCTGTATTTACAGTAGAATCTGACAAACGTCACTTTTTTATAAGTATGCACAGTTAAGTATTCAAAGCTAAATTCAACCTCACACAGAAAGAACAACAAAAAAAGCTTCGCTACAAACATTTCTGTGTCTGTGACTGTTTTTCAAAAGAGATTGACAGGAACTGCACTCATGGCCGCACACATCTTACATATTACAGGTATGTGTGAGCCGATGTGCATCTGCTTTTGTGTGCGTGTCAGCTGACCACCTCTAACTCTCTCATCATCAGTCAATAAGACATCGATCACAGTGACAGTGGGACAGACATCAAGGACAACTGCTCGTAGATCAATTTCTGCATGGCTGCAGTGTTTAACACTCACTCTCCTACCACGAAGCAGGAAAGAGTTCATAGTGGCGAGACCTCACTTCATATATATCAAATACAGAATTTACTGCAACAGAGAAGTTGAAGTTGAGTTGATTTGTACGTCAGAGCAGCACTAAGTTTAGTCCATAGAAAGTTGCTCTCTTTCAGAGTTACAGTAAGGTTGCGAGGTTTGTTTGTTTGTTTGTTTCTGTAAAGTTGTCTCCCTCGCAACGACTCCAGCCTCGTTTTGAGGTTAGTTTCTGTAAAGTTGTGCCTTTTGGCACCGAGCAGCATTGTGCTTTGGGAGCTTGAAGCTTGGTTAAAGATAAACTTCAGGTCTGACTGAAGAGTTCACTCTTTCTCGCTCTCTTCCCCTCCCACTATCTCTCTCTCTCTCTCTCTCTCTCTCTGTTTCTTCCCCTCCCATCCCTCGCTCAGCCCCCAGAGTCACAACAAGAAGCAGCAAACAGCTTGTGCATTCCTCGTACCAGGAGAAAATGCCCCATTTTCATCTGTTTGAATCTGACATTTTTGGCACATTAAATATTGGACATTAATAAATTAAACGTAATGAACTTACATGAAAGAAGAAAAAAGTCTGTTGGTACAATGCAACAAAGTATGAAAGGCAAGAGTGCAAAAGAAAGAAGCACAACAACAAAAAAGAAAGCTCAAACTTTTTTTTTTCTTTATTTCCAATTAAATATTGCCTTCTGTAGCCAATGGAGATTATTTTTCACGTTCATTTATTCAAACAAATATTGAATAATTTATAGTAGCGGGAATAACAACATGAGAAAATCACCAGCACTTGGTGCCAATGTAGGGAACGAGATCTGTCTATGAGGAGTGTGGCGAAGGAACGCTTCTAATAAGTGCAACTTATTGGTCATTTAATCTAATTAGACCTCCGCTGGGTGTTTTGTAACATTGAAATAATCATAGCGGCTTGAATGGGCGCTGAGCGGTGCATCTGTGACCAGCAACAGCACAGATTTATCATTTAATTAAGATGATTAGTAGAGACTGATCACACTGTTTTGATCAGTCATTACAGAAAGGTACCTGCCTAAAATCCACTGATATATTGGCTCTGATGTTACATACAGCGATCTGTTACGTGGAACGCAGGCCATGCATTTTTAACACCTGTTTCTACTTAGTGTATATGGTTCTTGTGCGTGTCACTGTGTGTCAGTGGCCAGTACTGTATACAGTATATAGGTCGATGTAAGTGACACCTGGGGTCACACCCTATTGTTACATTGCATAACGCTGTGACTTCCGCAGATCTCATCGCATTCCTGTCCCCACCTTGCCCACAAGCCCAGTAACTGTGGCCGCTGGCTTTTAGTTTAAAATGTCCATATGGTGTTGTTTCAACATTAATATTGAATCACTCTGAAAAACTCAGGAGTGCCTTCAAAACAAATGTTTGTTTGCTTTACTTTTTTGCCTCAAATTTTTAAATCATAATCTAAAATCTGTTACAAACTGCGGTTGAAAAATCCTATTTTAAGTCGTGACGTCACAATTGTAATTCAGTAACATTGAAGAAGAAAACAAGTTATTCAGATAAGATTAGTTTTGTGGTTTAAACTGGCCAATCTATCGTGAATAACTGTGGCTGTGCTGTAAAAATGTTTCTAAGTCTAAAAACTATAACACAAGGGTTATAATCATTGTTTTCAATTCATCTCCCGATATATTGAAAGTGTGTTGTGTTACAGTAACATAAGGTGACCCTTTGCTTTGGTCCTTTCTTTGGTGGGTTTTGTCATTAAAATGTAATCTATATGTTCAAAGCATTGTTCATCTGTCCACTTGTTTCTATTGTCCTGTCATCACTATGACTGACGATGTGAAGCATTGTGAGACTACTGAAGCACAAAAAAACTATAAACCAGAAGGAATTATTGCGTAAGAAATCATGATTTTACAAGATACGGAGATGAAAAACGAAGAGGTATAAGCTTTGTGTAGTTCACATGATGAAACAAACTGGTGCAAACCCATAGGTGTAACCACATGCTATGTTATACGTTACATCATATGTTACATCATATCTCACGCTCTCTTTCATTAAAAACCTGTAACCGGCTCACCATCAATAATGCCTTTTATTTCTCACAGATCACAACAGGCATGAACATCAATAAGTCATTTTAAAAGGAGGGATACCCTGAACAAAGTGAAAGTGTATACTGAAAGTGTCTCTCCAATGAACCTGAGCACGTCGTATTCTGGTTTCTGACAGCTGCCATCTGCGCAGACACACATTCATACAAGTGACAGGAGAGAAACACAAAGAACAAAAAAAGTTCTCGTTGGGCGACGTTCCCCTCAGCCGGCCTGTTTAGAACGTGACGGCCTTTCTAATCGCTGTTGGGACAGGGACTGAATCATTGTCTCCTCTGGTGAACGACCACAATCTAACTGTTTCACGCAGGCGGGAAGTGATGTCCTTGTCATGGAAACGTTGTCTCCTCCTCCTCCTCCATCACATCATCATCATCATCATCATCATCATCATCATCATCATCATCATCATCATCATCATCATCATCATCATCATCATCATCATCATCATCATCGTACTGTGGCAGTAGAAACAGCCTGATGCTTAGTCTCATAAGCTTGATACTGAAGGATACTTATTTTCGTTCCATCCATTCATTTCCACCTCTTCATTCACTTCAGTGTTTTGGGTAGAAATAGTCGATCCCAGCTGACGATGAGCAAAGGCAGGGTACATAAATGCACAGTTCACCGGTCCATCACAGGGCAAACGCAGACACACTCATGCCTTAAACAATACTGGAGTCGCCAATTCAACCTCATTCGCATGTTTCACTGGAAGACTTTGAGAAGAAACAGGAAAACATCGGTGCTCACACTGGGATCATCTTTCTGTGAAGCAGCAACAGTAACCGCTACACCACACTCACCAAACACCAAACAAATGATTGTGGTCTAATGTTGATGCACTGTTCACACACACTAACCATAATCCATTTGTCTTACTTGAAAACTGTGATATAAGATAGTAACAGCGGCATACACAGTTACAGGATATCAGCTGACCTCCAGCCCATGTAACATATATTTTTACTAAATTGTTGGAAGCAGAGCCGTAATGAATCTAGTATTAATGGCTTTAGAAAATGATGTGTTAATTATATACAGTTCAGGTTGTACTTCTACTTCTGCTCCATGTTTGATGTTTTGTACATTAGAAGGAAAACCTAATAACCTTCTCCAAAGAGGATGAGTGACCAGAAAATGTTAATAACAACAGACTACTACAAGGATTTGTAACTAGTAAAATAGAACAGAAACAACAATCTCATCTAGGAATTTAGACAATCTACCATTAACTAATGTTTTAAATTTCAATTCAATTCAATTTTATTTGTAAAGCGCTAAATCACATCAACAAACATCTCAAAGCGCTCTTACAATGATAGAGTACAACAGGACCCAACTAAACCCTTCCAAAGCAAGCAGGTGTAACAAGCAAATCTGATGGCATTCCATAAAACTTGAGACAAGAGTATAATAATTTCTTTTATTATTATTTGTGTCCCTTTCATGCCATTTTAATGCAAATAAATGTGCTGAATTTTATTATGTTTATAATGTACTTCTTCAAATATCTTGTAGAGTAGCTTCTCTTGCTAGTATCTTCCTGTCTTTCAGTAAATTAAAATCAAACATGCTTCAGTGATACACTGAAAGACATCCTCATCCATGCTGATTTTCATTATTATTTTTCATGTACTTTCATTTAAATCATATGTCCACATTCACGTCCTCAGAAATCTTGTTGGCAGTACTAAAATCTGTTCCAACAAGATAATGATGCACAGGAACGGTATTTGTCACCACGACACGTTGTCACCTACCAATGAACGACGACAAACTACAAAGCGGCAGTATTTTGCATCTGTTTTTATGACCCTGGTCCTCCCAGCTGAGCACACAGTGTCATGATTTACAGTGCCTTGTTAAAGTGAATAGGTGTGAGATCTGCGGGTAAATTGCAAATTGAACATAGCAGCGACTGTGTGCCTGTGCAGCACCTCAGGACCAATTATCTGCTCCTCTCGGCCTCCTCTCGAAGCAAAAGGCCCCATTAGAGGTCCATAAAGATATCACAGATAGACCAGAGACCAATTAGGTGTCCCTAAACTAATAACAGGTAGAACAAGTGACAACATGTGCATCCAATCTACATTTCCCTTTCACAGCAGCATGTGTCACAACAGTAAGTTGTGCCTAACAAAGCCCCAACGGCCCAGTCTGCGCTGTTGCACTTAACAAAACCTGTGGACAACTGTATTTGTACAGACAGCAGCACTGACTGATCCAGTGTCTCAGGTTTTCACACGTTCATCCGAAACTCAACAATATTTTACAGAACACCTTCGTGTTTTCTTATTTATTCTTTTAATTTAAAAAGGAATTGGTTCCTCCCGGTGATGCTCGAAGCTCAATCAAATGTAACACATGAACTTCATCATATTCCCAAAGCTTGCTCTGAGTATTTCTTTTTTTCTTACTGAGAGATTTTGGCTCGAGTTCATGTTGATGAACACCCCCCCCCCAATACTCCCTCCCGCCCTCCTCTGGATTGGGCATCCGGAGAGGGTAAGGCCAGGTCGGCTACATCGCGATGAAAGAACCATGAGACACAAGTCCAGCGACCAAACCAGAGGGGAGGAGAGACGAGAGAGATGAATGGCAGAGATGAGGAGGAGGAGGAGGAGAGAGAGAGAAGGGGGGGAACGGACTTCAAAAACAACAACAACGGCAAAGAAAACAAACAACAGGGAAAAAAACAAGTGAGAGAGAAGAGAGGAGCAGAAGAAGCTCAGAGGCACCCAAGGTCCTCGAACTAATTAAGATGATTTGCATTTATTTATGAGGTTTAATGAGCAGCTTTTCAATAGTTTGTTTTCCCCTAATATGAATATTTCCTTTTCATTATGATACATAGATGGAAAATCTCATTCTTTCCAATAATCACATCCTGGCTTTTCTGTTCCTGCAGATCCTGTAGCTGGGTAATGTGTGTTTGTTTATTTGTTTGTTGCAGAAAAGCTTTCATGAGTTTACATGTTGTTTATTCATTTCTTTTTAACATTTATATCTGTAAGTTTTACAAAGAAAACTGAACTTCTGATGTGTCATTGTATCTACCAAAGCCCTGTGCTGTTGTGGTATAACAGATATTTTGTATTTAACTTTGATATCATGGTTTTCTCTAAATCCCTGCAGAAACCACATTGTGCTGTCAGACTAAACATTTTATGAAATATGTTAAGCTGAACTTCTCTTTCCGGAGTAGTCCTCCACACCAGGCCTGCCATGATATGCCAGTATTCTATGAGCTGTATTAATATAAACTGACATTTAGAGCCTTGAATGGCGTGTATAAGTGTTACCTTTATCTTATCTAATTTACTGTAAAACGTTTCTCGCTATCTGAAATACCATTGATAAGTATTTAAGACAAGAGTGTAAATAAGACAGCTTGGGATAGATGTAAAAGTTTGTTTTCATAGTCATGCTGTCAAATGTCCCCCAAAGAGTTTAATAATCTGTAAACCTGAGATGAACGGACACAAAAAAAGACATAAAAAATCTTGTCTTCACTTGGAAGTCCAGAAATGGGACAAAACACACACTATTAATAAAGTTACAAAGATTGTGTGACACAATCTGATACAATGTGGATTATTCTGGCATAAATCTCTCTTGATATTATGATATTGGTGCTGTGACAGACATAATCTGAAGTAAAAACTTTTGCTTTCTATCTTCCAACAGCCATAAAAAACAAAAAGGAAATGACACAAAGCAACATAACGAGTACTAACAGATAAATGAAGGCTTGTTTTTGTTGAGTTAAATCAGTGCAACCACCTTTTGTGCCAATATTAGTCAATGTGACTGACTAGTTTGCGTCGACTAATGATTGACACTCCTGAAT
>NC_137638.1:23824244-23861744 GCF_963383615.2 Lipophrys pholis
CTCACATGGAGAACATGCAAACTTCACACAAGGTATCCACCAAAACCTGGACTTAATCCCAGGATATTCTCTCAGTGAGGCAAGACAACTAATCACTATATCACTGTGCAAACCTGGAAAACAAAGGTCCCTGGGAAACTGTGATTTTTAAAGCCTTAAAGTGATCACTTTATAAACATAATAGACAAACTGCATGAGATAAAAAAAACAACAACTAATAAATAAATGCACATCTTTCACTTCTCATTTTTAGCTTTATCTATTTGTTTTTTAAAATCTTATAAAAACAACACCTGCTTGTATAGTTTGTACCTCATACCCGTGACAAAGCGACCATTAAAGATCACGTAAACTAAACAGAACCCAGTTTAGGTAAAACATTTTTTTTGTTCTTGTTCTTTTTTTTAGCTGTGGCAGGAAGCAACTGGAAAGGTCTATTGTCAAAAGAGTTCTGATGATGTTTCACGATGAATCCACGTTAATTCGCAAATTTTGTGTGGAAAATTATGGAACTGTTTGTTGATGTCTTTTACCTTGCAGCTATTTCTGTTGGCACCTGGTACACGCTGTGTTGATTCATTTAATATGTGTGAAACATGACTTGAGTTTTCTTTTATTTTTGTTGATATTTTTGAATATCAAGAATAGAATAGAATAGAATAGAATAGAATAGAATGACCTGGTACCACAACCAAGTTTAAGTCGTCTGATGCAGTACGAGAGATTGTGAAGGTTTACCGACATGGCTGATTATCATCCAACTAATCATCAAATATTTTTTATGAATGATCAATATATTGTTAAGCATTCATGCTGTCTTGTCGTCGTCCTCCTCGCACCCTTCCTCCATCCTTCTCCCAACTCCCTTTGCTCTTCTCACCTCATTTTTCTGACCCCCATCTTCCTCACCTCACCTCTCACCTCCACACTACATCTCCACACCGCTCCTCTCCTCTCCTCTCCTCTCCTCTCCTCTCCTCTCCTCTCCCCCCTGTGCTCCCTCCCACCCCCTCACCCTCACTCCCTCTCTTCTCCTCTCCTCTATCTCTTCATCGCCTTGTACTTCTCCCCTTATCTCCCTGGTTAATAATTCAACAGCAGTGCACACATGAGTGGTCATCGCAGAGCTTCACATGGGGGGATTTGGAGGACAAATGAACCATAAGGGGGGAGGAATTAAAAACTTCCCCACGGCTCCACTACAGGGCCAGAGGAATCTGCCTCCTGCTCCGAAAGCCCGTCTGTACGTCCTTTTCCTCTCTCCCCTCCGCCGCTAAATGTTACCACGCCTTTTTCTGGGTGGAGTGGGGGCTGTAAATGCTAAGCATTGCCCTGAGTGGGGAGGTGGCAGAGTGGGGACCGCCTGGTGACATTTTGTCTCTTCACACAGCTTGTTCCACCATTAGAAACCTGCAGAGATGCTCTTTGTGTCAGAGGACGCACTCGTTTGTGGATCTCAAAAGACAATGGGACGCAAACATGAGGATGTAAATTATACATACCGACACATTCCACGACATTTACTCTATTGAATGCAGTCGCTAATGAATAAAGCTACGAGCAAAGTGGAGTAGATGTACATGAGATATCCATTATGTTTTCACTTTGAATTCCACAGAGAAATATTCACTCCATTTACTAACTGCTTGCTTTATTCACTCTGCATTAAACTCTATAATCTATCTTAATGAGTCAAGTTGGTGTTTCTGGACTACTCTCAATCAAACCGTTACTCCAAAGAGCAAGGTGAGAACATGACTTATTGGTTAAACAGATATCATATTACGTGAAGAACATAAAGATTTTGAATATGAATATTGAAATAAGTTGTAGTAGAGAACCCAACCATTCCATATGGGCAAGCGTAGACTATGGTGGAAGGGAAAAGCTCCCTCTCACAAACAAAGTCCCAATGAATTGAATCCAGATTGTAAATCAAACCAAATTTCAATTAAACATCCAGTATGACGCTATCTGGAACATTTACATTTGTATATGACAACAACTAATTGAATATAAGAGGAAGTAGGCCCTCAGATATTGGACTGATATGAACTAATTATATTCATTCAATAAGGTTGATGCTATTTAAACTTAGTATATACTGTATATTAATATAAGAGAAGGTGAAATTCATTTGAATTTATGTAAATCAAATTGTATTAATCCAAAGACAACTGAGCATTATCTATTTATTTTATAATGACAAGCCGATATGTTTGCGTGGTCACCCTGTCGATAATCCAGGTGACGATTCTAATTATTGAGTCATTTCATAGCCGGGAGATTCACCAATGACAGTAAATTTTTAATCTCATCATGAACCTCAGAGGTTTTGACCACTCGGTCTCCGTTTAATATCATGTCTTTATCAACTTCAGTATCCATGTAAATTGCCTGAACAGAATCCTGTGAGAGTTAAATGTGTAGTTAAAATATCACATCAGTCCTAAGAACAAGTGTTTGAACACATACAGGACATAGATGTATTCTCCTGTTCAGACTGACTGGACTCGCCTCAGGTTTTAACACAGGAACAAAAATCTGACACCGTAACTGAACCTTTGCCAGACTAATACAACAGTTTCCTTCCTCTTTCAATCCTACACTTAGACAGTGACTATCTGGTAGGAAAAAATAGACTCGATACATCTGTAAAGTTGTTGAAGACACCAGGCAGAAACTTGCCCATCTCCAGCTGTTAGATGTAAACCTGCTCACCTCTCTGACGATCCACCTTACAGCTGCTTCAGGGCCTCGCTTCACGTTCGATCTTGCAGAGAAGGTTTCAACCATCACCTGAACTTTGCACATCACCAAATTTATCAGATTTCAGCTTCACCTTCATCACAATGTGTGTGTTTTGTCTCGTGAGCAGAAACAGATTTTCTTCAGATGGAAGTGTGGACACTGTTCTAAAAAGGCGATTGAGTGCAAAGGTCTGGTTTTTGTTTCTGACACAACAGAATCACCTCAGGAAAACAAATAGAAGAAAATGTGTTGTTGCCATGAGGGGTGTTTCTAGACACTCTGGAGGACCCAGCCAAGTGGAACTTTGTGAGCTGCCCAGCCCACATATCCAAACAGTAGCCATTTGTAGTGATGACGAGTCAACACACATATTTTACTTTTAACAATGTTTTTTTTTTTCGAGGGAAATCCTAACATACCATAACAGAAATATCAAAACACAGTTGTTTTTTTTTGCTTAAATTACAAAAACAACATTAACTTAATCTTTAATCTTTGTTTCCAATGACAGGAAAATATATTGTAACCTCAGTCTGTAGGTGGCTGTCACCTAAATATTTAGGTTTTTTACCAATAGCTGTGATACCATCAATGACACAAATAATTGCCAAAAACTTAATAATTTTGGGATATCTAAATGTAAAAAAGCCTATAACATAGGTTATTTTTTACAGCCATGACTGAGAGATGAATATGATGACTGTCCCATCTACAATATCTATTTTTTATTAGGAAACTGTACAAAACCTGCAAAGAAAGCTTTTATTTCCTAGAAATGTATTCCTATTTATATATTATTACATTAATAGATGAAATCCTCAGTCAATCATGTAATAACGTATTACATTATTGCCTAAATGGTATTATTATAAAGGATCCTGTTACACAAGTTATTATGTTCTGGGGTTGTTGTTGTTTTTTTTACATTGAAAACGGCCAAAAATATTATGTTATCGACCATTATCACATTATCAGTTGTTAGAGGCCATAGAATATTTTGGGGGGATATTTCATGCATAATATTGTTATTTTTCACTGATGGAATGATTATAGTCTCTCTCTTTGATATTTTAAAGATACATTTCAAAGAAGTGACAGTACTTTGGAATGGAATTCTTTTTTTTTTATATATCTACTGATTAAAAAACTACAATGTTAGGGATGTCTGCTCTGTAATGGGGAGAAAGAAATTAGAATTTCAAAACATGCTTCGATGTGGCAATTGTGTATGGATAACATTCTGGATGCTTTAGAAATGCTTTTGTGTTGTTTTTTTGTGTCATATTTCTATTTACTTTTGCTTAAGCCTGCTGGCAATCATTCTACATTCATCGACAAGCATTTAGAGGCTGACTGACCTTTTAACTAAGTTCACTGATGTTCGCCTAGTAACTGAGAAAACTACTTTTCATTGAAGAAAAAAAAACAAACTTTTTCCATGTCCGATGGACACGTGCACATTATTTTGCATTTCACACCCACTGCTTGAGGGAGCCCCTTTATGGAGATCCCCAACATACAATCTAAAGGGGTTGTATTGTTGATATCAATGATATGTACTAAATATCAGCTGTCTGTGTGAGGTCCCCCTTCTCGCCACCACACAGTGATTAATAAGTACGGAGCCTCAATTGGGGGATTTTTGATAAACTGACATGTTGCAGGTCTAAAAGAAAAGATTTCATAATATTGTCATTGAAATGGGCCAATGTCAGCCCCCTCTGGGGGCCACCTTCCAGCGTAGGGCTCAAAGCAAATACCTGCATCAAATACTTAGTTGTGATGCCTGGTCGTCATCTAGAAGCCAAAGATGTAACACAGAAAAGGACTCCCTACTCTTTGAGTACTCTCTTACTCTCCGTTTTGTACCAAAATGGCTGTGACATAGCAGTTAGCACTCACATTATGAATATCTCCAGTTCAGGTCCAGTTACGCATGTTCTCCCTGTGCCAGGTAGACGGGTTTCCATCCACAGACCCAATCATTAGCCAGAAAATCAGTCAACAAATGATTTGATTTGAATTCATCTCCTTGAGTCACCTTGATGTTATTTTCTCTTGGTCTGTTTTTTGTAATGTAAAGCATTTTGTGTTTTTTTGGACTTGAGTTTGAGGTTGTTTTTTTTCTTGCAGTTGTAGTACAAAAAGGAAAGCAAGGACGGTAAAGATGAGTGACAGACTGGCTGTCACTCAGAGGAAGGAAGAGGAAGAGGTGTGATTTGTTCCAACATCCTTTGGATTTCACCACGGCAACAGTCCTGTCAGTCAGCGAGTCAAGAAGGAGGCATATGTCACAGCATAGTCACCATGGCAATGACAAGCACGCTGATGACTCAATGTGACACATGGAAATACAAACAAACACACACACGCACACGCACGCGCACACGCACGCACGCACACACACACACACACACACACACACACACACACACACACACACACACACACACACACACACACACACACACACACAGTTCAACAAGACATGATCACTTCGGACAACATATACAAAAACAACTCTGTGGAATATGCACAACAACAGTCACACAATGCACAAACCTACTACATTATAGAGAGGTTGGACTCACACAAAAATTGTTGAAATGATCATTATAGTATCTTGGTTTAGTGTCACCAGTTACAAGCATTGTAACTGGTGACACTTGAAGGCATCACGTGACGTTGCGGGGTGGAGCAGACAGTCACAGTGACGTCCAACAGGAGAAACTGAAGCTTATAGGCTTCCAAATAATTCATAACATGATTGAACACCCCGAGGATACAAGTAACTGTGCATATGTGCACCTGAACCTTCACGTACTGACACATATTTACGCAAACACACACAAACACACGTACACAAACACACACACACACATACACGCATGTGCGCACATGCGTGAACACACACAAGTACACGTGAACAATCTAGCCTCAGTAAATTACCATCCAAGCTGCAGTTTTCTTTTATATAGAAGAGTAATTATTTTCTTTATATTACATAAAGGTATAGATGATATCAGATAAGATATATATTAGACACAGGGTTAACTGAAGATCGAATGCTGTTCTTAGATTTAATAATTTTTTTTGAGCACTAATATTAATAGCTTTAGGCAGGTTGCTTTGGCTCAGCATAAAGACCATAACTGCTGTGACTCATGTGAAAATGGGCAAAATCTGCTTACTCACATCTGAATATTCATCGGCTCGCTTGTCAGTCATCGTGTGCACAATGCATCCTGTGACGCAGAGTCCAGGACCTCCTCGCTGGAACCAAGAACTCAGTACAGGAGACCGACTCTCCTGAGAGCTGCTAAAGTCTGCTCACACTGTCAAACATATGGCGACCCTGCAACATCTCGCTCCAACCACCTCATTACGTTTGCTGACGACACACCAGTTTGGAACTTCATCAGCAGCAATGATGAAACGTCTTACAAAGAAGACCGAGCAGCTCGGTTGAAGACTAACAGGCTCCCTCTAATCACAGGGAAAATGGAGATCAAAATCCCAGACATGTCGCACATCAATCCTGCTATTAGCAACCACAGTCTGACTAAATAATTAATAAATAAATAAATTCACATTTTTTGTTTTGATTTATTTCAGTCTTTTACTCATTGAACTCCGCTGAAATTAGATCGGTTGTTTGGATGAACGATGAACTAAAATTTGAATGTTACTCTTTCCTTAAAGAAACTGATTCATAAACTCATTTTGTGAAGAAACAACACGCTAATTAATCAAAAAGAGCACATATTATGTCTTGTATGTAGGTTTGAGCTTGGTAATGCCTTGGACATTGTTGTTATTGACAATGGGTCATATATGTTGTAGTCACACAGCTGAGTTTAAGATCAATGAAGAGCTGTTCTTACAGTAAAAAGGAGTTTAGAAAAATAGCAACAAAGCTGTTCTTTTCTAGGGAAAAGATCTGACCATGTTAATGCAAAAGCCAACCGTTACTGAGCGGGACACAGCAGCCCTGCGGCTCTCCCAGTGGCTGATCTACTAAAATGCTGCGTAAAGAAGCTAAATTGAATGTCCATGCAAACAGTTTGAGCGTTCAGTGGGATGATTTACTCAAAATAGCCGTGAGGGACATTCTGCACAAACAGGAGCATTTGAATGAGGCCGTGCATGCTTCAGACAACCAGTTGGAAGTAGTATTACTTCCGTGTTGATTTACTGGCAGTCAGCATGGAGTCATCGGTTGGAGCACTGAGCCTCTTCCAGCACAAAACTGTGGAGTTGTACATGATGGTGAAATAGGTTATCAAACTTACTGGAAAATCACAGCAACTAAATTTGAATTTCGCAAATAATTTCAAAAAAAGGTTGATGGAGAAGAGGATTGGTGACAAAGTGATAAACTGAGGTACAACGTCAGAAAATATCTTCTGCAAACAAAGTTGTGGTGAGCCAGCTGAGGAAATGCCTCTCATCATAATAACAGCAGCATCTCTTCAAACACTATAAAAATAGACCAAGTAATAAACTTTGCAAGTGTTTTCCAGGGTAGTAAATACATTGTCCATTAACCAGTCTACAGCACGGCATTGCCCTCTGGCAACAAACCACATTTCTGGTCACTTTGGACTTTTTTACATTTATGTCTTTGGAAATTTTTATGGGATTCATTCCTGTCCAAGATAATCGGGGTTTGAAACCACAGAGTACAGTAATACATTTATTTGCCTTATTGACAATATTGGTTAAACTACTTAGCTATGTGAAATGGTGAAGGAATATCTGAACCTGAACATTTCATTTAGTTCATACATAAACTCTAACAAGAGCTCTTTAGAGTCAGTTATTCAAATGAGAAGCTGTTAAATCCAACAAAGAAATTAGCCAATCCACTGAGGGTAGGACACATTATACTGCAGACTACCGTGTTACAATAAGTTTTGTAAAAATGATTGACCTTGCATTGACAAGAATAGTTATATCCCCTACTGTATAATAATTAACTATTGACTTGATAAATGTAATTAATGCAAAATATATATAAATCATTTGTGCTGTTATGCTAAATACATTTAAGCAGCATAGTACATTTGGAAGAAATGAATATGGTATAGTAAGCTTGTTAAAATTCATAATCTGGGTGGCCGTGCATTTCTTTTTAAATGAAACAGTTTTCGTCACTAAAATTAGCTGTATGTGAATGTCATTTCCATCAGACGGGGCTGAGCAGCCAGATCTGAATAGGAAATATGAGCACATGGTCCGATACTGCCTCCTATAATCAGACAAAAGCAACATTAGCAAAGAGGCAGCATGAAAAAAATCCACTCCTTTTTCCTGGGTTTTGTCCCCCTGAATAAAGTGTGTATAACAGCTATGCTATTACATAGAGATGTTTGGCTAATATTTGGCAGCAGCAGCAGGCCTGACAAATAATCTCTGGGGTGATCTCGAACAAGACACCTGCCCTATTGTGGCTGAGGTGTAGAAGGGCAAAATCACTTCTACTGTTCCCTCCTTGCTGAGTGGAAGTGTACAGGTGAAAAGGCGTTTGTCTTCGTTGTTATATGTTTTCCCAGAAAAGGTGAATTTACTCTACATCATTTAAATCCACCCCGGAAACAAGTCAGCCAAATGTGAAGGAGTTGTTAGTACCGAGTGTACAGCTGCTCAGAGCTGTTTTGAAGACTTGGTTTGAATACGCACTTCATGTTTCTTGGGTGAGTGTCTGTCTGGAAAAGAGGCCCAGCTGTAGTGAGGCTAGACACTCTTAAAGCGCTGCCTTCAGCCCCGAGGCTACTGAGCACCGTCTAAAATGAGCAACCAGACTGAAGAGGGAGAGAGCGAGAGAGAAAAGAAGGGGAAACACTGAAATGATCCAATTTTTCATCTTCTGTTTCCTCATTTGAGCGTCTTCAGTTTTTCAGAGATGATTTTTCACCTTCAACTTTCAGCATGAGGCAGTCGGGTCTGCAGTGGCTCAAAGAGAATACTCATTTAAGTTTTATGACGTCTAAGTACAGTAGGACCTACTGTACAGCTCAGAGAGAGATGATGATGGAGGAGGAGGAGAGGCTCATGTACCCTCAGAGCTACTAGTGAGCTTCACATGTAGGTTTGTCTAGACGCTCAAGACAATCCTGCACACAAAGCTTTGCACAAGGGACACCCATCTCCTTAAGTCTTCCTCTAAAACTCTCTTGCATCCTGTCAACCCCCCCTGCTTTGTTTTCAAGGTACTCTGACTTCCTCTCACAACCCAAAGACCTCCTTGTTGGATTCATTTGGGAGTCTAAACCAGCAGTAGGTATGACTGTTTGGGTGGGTGGGTGGGCGATTGCACGGTTTTTTTCTGTCAGCTCTATCCAAGGTGTAAACTGCCTTTGTGCAATACCATCGAGGAATCGCCCAGATAAATAGGTGCTTTACATTTTGCATTATGTTCTAACTGTTTTGGAAACAGATTTGTAGCTACAGCATTTACAATACAGGGCATTAGGACCAAAATGTCAATAAACCAAATACTCGACTCAGTTTGGGAGAAACAATGAATACACCTATCGCACAACAAAAACAACACCACTACCCTGCCTCAGAACTCCTGACCTTGCTTTGCACCATATCTGCAACCTGAATCCCATGGCTAATTAAAATACCTCTCTTGCTATAATAGGAATAGCTAAAACACAGACGATAACCAATTTTCAAGATGGGCAAACTCATCTAAGATCAAGTTTTCCAAGAGTCCCCATTCAATTCAGTTCTTTAGTTTAGCCATGAAATACATCAAGATCAGTGCTGGTCAAATGTGTTTGATAAATCAAACGAAAAAGAAAAAAAGAGAGAGGCAGACTGTGTGAAGTAAATCTAAATAAAATAGATCTATTGATTCTGTCCTCAGCAGTTCATCACCATCAATTGATTCAGCCAACTCCCCCAGCCATATTTGATTGGATCTATGTGCAAGTGAAATAAATTGGGATATACACAAGTGTAGAGGTTGTAAAGTAAAGAAAAACAAAAAAAAACAAGTATCTGTAAATTCACCAACTCATGGTGTTTGTTAAAGCCCCAGTAGTACAACTTAAGTAGTGTAAATTTACAAGTTGTATGTCACCTATAAATGTGACAATAATGTAAAAAGATCATATTTTGCGTTTGTTCAATCTTTATACATCAACGACTGATGTTGTGGCCGACCATGACAATGGTAGGTACAATATACTTTATATAAGCCAAATCAGCTTTTAAATATGTTCAAGAAATTGTGTCATCTAAATATTTAAAATATCCTTCCCAATAGTAAGTAAGTAAATTTTATTTGTATAGCGCTTTTCACAGACATGGAGTCACAAAGTGCTTCACAGTAAAAACAGATAAAAACAGATAAGAGAAAAAAAAATAAAAAGAGAGAAGGGTCAGTAATTACTCCACCCCTGATTAGAAGTATTCCTAGTCTTCTTCAAACAAGGACTCAAGCAGATATGCTGCATCACAATGCATCTAAAGCAGGTCACCTGACGCGTCAGTCGCTCCCAAAAGGCAAGCTGGGACTAACAAAGCCGGACAGTCCACAGAACGAGGTTGGGTTCAACAAAACATCTCAAACCACTGTGACATCAGTGTTTGTTTTGTTTTTTTCTTGTGTCCTAAAGAAAATCCTAGTACATCATAATTAAATTCATGAGCTTTAATTATTCTTACACTTCAAAATGTGAGCCGCATGCGGCCACCATCATCATTGGGATGAGAAAGGTCATTTTTACCACATTCTAACCATAAATTGTAATTCTAGAGTCATTCCTGTTTTTAGCTTCCTGTTGATGATCACAAACGCGAGGGTGCGAATCTGTTGAGAGGCTTTCCGAGTGCTGTGAGGCTGAATCAGGCCCCGCCGCTGCCATGTGTTCAAGTCATCCCGAATGACCTCTGAGAAGTGTGTATCCAAGAAACATGCCAAAGACGTCCACGCCAAGGTCGCGCCTTACAGGAAATGGTTTTAGTTAGCCTTCTGTTGTGTATTCGGGATGCATTTCAAAGTAAAAAATATCAAGTACATTCATAATTATTGTGATACATTTATTCTTTTATTTTTAAATTAGTAAGCATAATTATCATATATTGAAGCAGTTGGCCAAATAAATATATTCTTACAATATGAATCACAGTCCTTCTCATTTGTTTAACCTTTATTGGTACACATCTTCCAAGAACAATCATTATTGGCAATATTTATATAATATATAAATTGACAATACTTTAGCCCGTAGAGCTCAATTAGTACATTTACAGAGAATTATCCATTTTTATAAATATTTTCTCTCTCAGCAACCAAAGAAGGCGAATCACGGCGTGATGATGTGTTAGCATTGGGAATAAGACTGATTTAACGGCAGGTTTAAATTACAGATTGTGTCATAATTGTTGTGATTGTCGGGGGTGTACTCGTGCCTGCCTGCGTGTGTGCGCTCCCAGTGCTGTGATTGGAGTTATCCATTATTGATGATGTCCTGATGAGATCAATCAAGCCAGAGTCTTCTTGTCTTTTGGCTGCTGAAGCTGATAATGCCGTTATGACATACTAATCGTCATGTCATGAATATTTAAAACACACATTCCATATTCATGACCTCTCTGTTTTTGTCTTACTTTTTTGTGTGTGTGTGTGTGTGTGTGTGTGTTTTTTTTCCTACTGTCTGGAGTCACCCCCCTCCACCCCCCATCATGCATTTCTCACTTTATTCATTTAGGAATGTATTTATGAAGGAATAACTGTCACCTTCTTATTTACTGGGAATCTAATATCTAATGCTGAATTCGTTCCTACAGAATTTACCAGATCGGCATTTTGATGCCTTCATTCTTCCCTTCAGCTGTGACCAGAAGTCCACAGAGAGCCAAACCTCATCTCCGCTGCCTCTCCATCACTTCTGTTCTGCGCCAGTATTGTTGTTTTATTCACCTCAGAGACAAACAACATATTTATTCATGACTTCTCACAAAATGATGGTAAAATAAACATTTGTTTCCTGCTAATGAAAAGCATGTTTCCGAAATGAGTTGTTTTGTTTTGTGCACGACCCCAAACAAGACGCTCCGGATAAAACAAATACGTACGAAAATAAAAAGGCGATAATGCGATTGGTTACAGTGTAAATGCATTTGTCCCAGCAACTATCCTGTGGAGACAGGCAGATCAGTAATAATTCATAAACAAAAGAGCTAACTGTGTTCATAATTCATAAGAGGAGAAACATATACACCCAGTCATTGCTGTGGCTTGCTGGGCCGCAATGAACAGAAGATGATCAGCTGCCGTCTGAGAGGTTTGAAGAGAAGTGAGGGAAATGTTTTCCACTTCCAGAAGTGCAAAAGAACCTCATTTTAGAATAAATCCATCAATGTTAGTCCACAAAAAACAAACAAAAACCCCAAATGGTCAAACTTATTGCAGAATTTTAAGATTCTTGCTATACAATCACAAAATGAGAGCATCCACCAGTATGTGTGTGTGTGTGTGTGTGTGTGTGTGTGTGTGTGTGTGTGTGTGTGTGTGTGTGTGTGTGTGTGTGTGTGTGTGTGTGTGTGTGTGTGTGTGTGTCCGTCTGTGCTGGTTGGCATGAATGTTTCAGAGCTTAAATGGAGGCAGACATATTGAATCTACTCTTATCCTTGGGACAGGCCCCTGGCACGCACACACCACACACACACGCGCGGATATATATACACACACACACACACACACACACACACACACACACACACACACACACACACACACACACACACACACACACACACACACACACACACACACACACACACACACACACACACACACACACACACACACAATTTAAGGCTAGGAAGAAGTGCTGTGTGAGAATATTCACACAGCATTAAATAATTATGGACTCAGAAATACTAAATATGACTTGCGTGTGTGTGTGGCTATATTTTAGAATATAGATTAGTTTTGCCATGATGGACGGACGGATGGACAAATGGATGGCATACTATTTCGTCGCGCAACCCATACTATACATCATAATTCACAAACACTGAACCAAAACAAAAAATGCATTTGAAATTGGCAACTCTAAAACATGCCAGCCCAATATTTATTCAAAGTTATGCATTAATGAATATTACACGGGCATGTTCTCCCTGCGTGTGAGTGTGTTTCCTCTAGGTACTCTGGTTTCCTCCCCCAGTCCAAAGACTTGCATGTGAGGTTAACTGCTCACCTGAAATTGTCCCAAGATGTGGATGTGAGTGTGTGTGGCTGTCTGTGCACCCTTCCCTCACCCATATGTAGCTGGGACTGGCCATAGACCCCCGCTAGCCTCAACAGGATAGAATGGTATAGAGATGGATGGATGGATGGATGGATGGATGGATGGATGGATGGATGGATGGATATTAAAGAAGAAAGAAGGAATGCATTACAAAACCATTAAAAAATGATTTATAGAGAACCGAGGCATCACACAATCAGTCAGTAGGAAAACGTATTTGAAGCTTTCTCCAGGATTAAAAACTAATAGAAAACTGTTTCATCTGAGTCACAAAAAGGTTTGTGGGTAAAATAAATGAATTACATAAAGTCCCCAAGTTGACATTTTCTTTTTTAGAGAAAAATTAAAACACATTTAGTTTTTGACAGGGTCACCAGTCAATCGTGAAGCAAACACAGAGAGATGGACAAACACAAACATTTGAGCAACTCTGGGCAATTGTATGATGACCAATTAAATAAGCTGTGGGAGGAAACCAGAGAAACTACAGCAAACAAATGATTGTTGATTGTTTTAAATATGTTTATAACTGTATTGAGCCCCCCGGCTTGCTCGGTTGGTAGAGCATGAGACTCACAATCTCAAGGTAGTGGGTTCGTTGTCCCACGCCGGGCGCCACCTTCCCGTGGGCTCACCACCTGCAGGAAGGTTCTTAATCGGTGCAATGTGATCTGGGGTGACTGGTGCTCAGACTGTCACCCCCGTGACCTGGAAAAGGATAAGTGGGAGAAAATGGATGGATGGATGGATGGATAATTGTATGGAGATTAAATTTAGGGATAGGTATGCTACATGCAAACAATATATTTAAACCCTGATTGGAAGTCTTTCATTTCAAGGTATGTGCTCATATTTTGTCTTATTCTCATAATTTTACACTGCAGGGTCAAATAACATAAAAAGAATTAAATAAAAGATCTGACTTGACTTATTGTGTGTTCCTTCATTGTGCAGACTTTGTATATCTGTCATATGTCAGGCCTTTCTGCTTCCTTTCAGTGTGTTTGGTATAAATGCTGTGAAGTGTGTGTGTGTGTGTGTGTGTGTGTGTGTGTGTGTGTGTGTGTGTGTGTGTGTGTGTGTGTGTGTGTGTGTGTCGTGTGTGTGTGTGTGTGTGTGTGTGTGTGTGTGTGTGTGTGTGTGTGTCCTAAAGTGAGTATAGGTTCCTGACCATCAGCATGGGGGGAGGGAGGAATCTAAAAGTGGTGCTCTCTTAACGCCAGCCGTCTCGACCTCGTGGGATCTCAACGTACATTACAAGTGGCTTTTATTGACTACACACACACATGCTCAGACACACAAAAACTTACTCCCCTGACTTCTATACCCATGCTGTGTTTGTCTAAGCCGTGTAGGTTGCCTTGGGCGGTGAGCCCTCAGACAGAGAGGTCTGACGGAAGGACGGCTGGATAAGAGGCATTAAATTACATGCTGACTGACCACATAGGTGGAGGCTGAGGCCTCCGGCCCAAAGGCCACCTCTCTATTCTTGTCCTACCCCCCCCCCCCCCCCCCCCCCCCCCCCCCCCCCCCCCTATAAAATATCTTCCACAAAGAGCAGTTTTGATTCAGTAAAACATGTTCAATCTCACCCTCACTCAAAAACCCACAGCTTTCAAAGTGAAACTGAAATTTATATTTAAACCAGATTAGACTTGTTTAATTGCTTAATTGCAAATAGATAGCGATTGGAACAATTAAACATATCAGTGTTACAGCAAACAAATCTGAAAAAGCAAAACGGAAAAAAATAACAATATGTTGCTCACAAAGTCAAAGAGATTCAGTGCAAATGTGCAAGACCTAAGATGGGTTCAACAGAAATAAAGTCTGCAAGTGAAAGTCGTTGGTGAGTCAGCTGAGGAAATACTTCTCAACTTAAAAACAGCAGGTACTCTGCACACACCAAGCACAACACACACCACACACACGTTATATTCTATATTGATGGTGAAAAAAAGTGCTAAAATGATAGTGTGGGTTTCTTTTGTGAATCTGTCAGATACAATCCTCAGTGTATCCTGTTGGTAGATCAACTTGCACACAATATCAAGTTTTTATACATGAAAACCCTCAGTTGATCAGGTTGTAAGTGTCTAACCACTAACCATAACACAAATTCTAATGTGATTGTAATAAGTTCTAAAAGTTCTTATTATACATCAACATCTGAATATATCTTAAATGTTGTTGAGTCCAGTATTTCAAATTCCTAAAAGATAGACTGACCTCAACACACACACACACACACACACACACACACACACACACACACACACACACACACACACACACACACACACACACACACCACACACACACACACACAACACACTGCTGTCTCTCTCCCTTGGTACCATCACCCCCTACTCTTGATAGGCAGAGGGGGTTCCATTAGCCCCCTACCACCTGCTGTGATACACCCCACTCATCCTTTCTCCATGCACACACACACACACACACACACACACACACACACACACACCCTTGTACAGAAAAGAACCCCCACAGACTCACTACTTCTGTTTTTGTACGTCATGAGAGAAATGAAAAGCAGCAATGTTTCAGCCTCATTTTTTGTGCATGCTTGTTCATTTGGAAGTAAAGGCCAATTACAGGTTACAGCTCCACTTTAAAAATGTATTACAGACATTATTAATGCATCTAGATACAACAGGACAAGATCAAAAATAACTCACACATGTATTAAGAGAAATGCCTCAATAGAAAAGTAAAGAGGATCATTTTGTTGATCCAAGGTATTGGCAATAAAATATATGAAATCATGTTATGATGAAATAAAAACCACACAAGCATCTTTTCAGCATTAAATTATTGATGCATTAACCTGCAAGAAACATTTTAATATTGTATCTGGTCTGACTATTGCATATCTTGTTCTAATCTCTCACTAACCCCTGCTGATTAACATTTTTAACACTGTGCAAGCAAAAGGACAGAGTGCTCCGTAAGACATAAGTATATCCTTTCATTGAAAGATCTCAGTCCAGCGAATTGAAGAAAAACACATTACAATGATTATTTTTCTGAAAAATATATTCCCGTATTATCGTCCTCCCAATATTGTTTTCATCCTCATTTCATCTTTCCTCTTCACATTTCACTCGTCTCGTCCTCATCCTTCCCATAATTTGGTTCTCAATATTCCCTCGTTCCCCTCCATCCCTCCCTCTCCTGTCCCATCCCACGCCCCTCCTCAGCTCAGTAGCCGTGGCGAAGACGGGGCGATGCGTTGCAATTACTCTAATTGGTTGTGACTTCTTCATTTACATGACAAGTGCGCAGCGGTCCTGGGAACCAACGGCCTGCTTTCTGCACCCTTCTGCATCTCTGGTCAACCCAGGCCTGACGTCCTGTGGTGTTGAGAGTGGGAGCACTGTGAGGAGTGGATTGTGGGAGACGGGGGAGGAGGGGTGGGGGGTGCGGCATTAGATGGTTTGTGGATTCCTTCTTTGGTCTGGGACTTTGGTGATCCCACACTCATTTGGATTAGATGGTGTTTGAAGGGAGTTTGGGAGTTTTTCTCAAAAAGGTCTCAAGTATAGACCCAAAAAGACCCAACTTAAAGTTGTTGGTTCTGGTCCTAATCCAGCCGGAAACTAAAAAGAAGGATGAAAAAAATAAAAACAATCGGTATCTTGGTGTCTCATATTGAGCAGGTCTTGGGAGAAGATCTTACTGGACGTGACCAGTTTAGGGGGTTCGGATTGGTAGGAGTTGGGATGGACGCTTGTGAACAATATCGTCTGCTTCTCGACATTCCTCCTGCTCATCGTCACGGCGACGCTGCCACTGCGGCCGCCACCCCTAACAAGGCAGCGATCTGAAACAGTGAAACTACTCATTAGTGTGTGTGTGTGTGTGTGTGTGTGTGTGTGTGTGTGTGTGTGTGTGTGTGTGTGTGTGTGTGTGTTCCGCACTGTTAGTTTAAGCATTATGAGTGTACTCAGCTGAGCCATTCTTATGGTAATTTATGAGTTAGGTATTCATTCGGTGGGCGGCTCTAATGTTTGCTTTGCAGATAAAAAGGGGTTTTTATTACCAGTTGAAGTTCACTTGTCAAGACTAATCTCATTTAAACAGCTATTCTGCAGGCCAGAGAGGGCGAGAGGCAGTGGACACATTACTTAACAAGCTGGAAGAGTGGAGCATGGTGCTTTTTATAGTTTGTATGAAGAGCAGGACTTGTTGTTTCCACGGTAAATACATAAGTCTTCTTTAGTTAAGAAGATTCTTTAAAAAAAAAAAAAAAAAAGTTCACATTAGTAAAGACTGAAAATCTCCGATGGCACGCTGTAATGGGTTTGTGTTACTGGAAATATTTATTGAAAGTGGGGACCAAAGGGTCATGCCTCAGAGCATTTTTAGTATAAGTGAAAATCAATATTCAGCTAAAGATGATTTATTAGTTCTGAGTGATATTAGTCAAGCATAGCAGAACTACAATGTTTTTGAAAAACTCATCCTCTTATGTTACATTAAGCACAGCTTTATGAGGAAACAGTGTCCAGAGAAACAAAACACTGACGTCCTGCAACAAAAAAACACTAAATCTGTCTACTTTGATTTAGGTTTCATTCCTGGCAGATGTAGTTTGATCTATCTGTGTAACTGTGAATGCTGCCATCCTAATGCTGGTGCACACTTACATGATTGGTTCAAGGCTCATCGACTACCAGATTAATTCTCCCTTTAAAATAGAGTTAGGGTGAAGTATGAACCAAACATGTCAAACCAAACATATCACATACCAGACGTCTAAACCAGCCTTATTGTTCCGACACATTTAAGTTGGCAAATAGGAATTAAACATATCACAACCAACGTCAGATCGAACACACCGTATCATTGAGAAAGATATGAAAGCTAGAATATATGCTCTTCTTTATAAGTGTAGTTGTAAAATATGACCTGATAACTGATTCTTTCGATTATTTTTCTGCTTTGTTCCAGAGAGGGAAGAGCAACTGTGACTGATGCCTTGATACTGAAATGAAACACAAGGACTATTTATATTGGTGTCTGCTACAGGAGGGACAGTCTTGCTGCTGCTGGAGATTTCATGTAAAAAGACGCAGCAAGAAGCTTCAATTGACAGCTTCATTGTTTGGCTACTTTGAAATTGAGCCAGAGTGTAATTGAGTGACTATATGTCACTCTAATTTAGCACCCCCTACCTGTCCAGGGTGCATGTAGTGGCGAGCAGCTGCCATGACAGTCGTCCAAACGAAGTGAGGATGGAAGACTGGCAGATGGATCATTCACTTCAAGAGGAAAACGTCTCTAAACTGTCTTTGTGCAAAACATCCAAAACTATTGAAAACAAATCTTGAATGTACTTTTTAATTGCAGAATTCCAGGAGGTTTTTTTGAAACACTTCTTCCTCTCAGTGATGGTGTGTAAACCTAATAATGAGAGCTTAAGGGAAACTGACAGCCGCATGACACAGGTCTGTGATGTCAGTCTTGACTTTCAGTGACCTCGGTTTGGATCCTCGAGCACTGAGGGCAAAAACAATGCAGGGCTCCCTTTTTGCTTTGACCCCTGGGTCAAAAACAGGACAATGATGATCAGTAAAAAAGCATCTTTCACCAGAATCTCGGTTCCTGTGGTGGCTTCTTTCCAACCACTTTGTCTAGTTTGAGCACTCACGAAAATGTTAAATGAGTCTCGGGGTGTCTTTTCAGCTGTCTGTGAAGGTTACTGAGTGAAAGAAGGGGGTGGAGAGACTTAAAGCAAATGATTTTATGCATGGAAAAAGAGAAAAAAGGGAGGTGGAGCTCAGGGAAAAAAATGTGCAGGAATTCCACCTGCATTAAAGAAAGTGCTCTTTAGCATGTGATCACATTGTACCTCCCCATGTGATGAATCTCTAATTAGAAAATTTTCAATATATATTTCAAAATCCAATTAGTCCACACAAAAACGGAGCATTGCTCTCCCAAGGTGACGAAAGATTAAAATAGATTGGCAATTTCAACTGATCCTTTAAAAGATGCTTCATCTTACTTTTTCTCATTACTCTGTCGCTGTCAGATCAAACTCTCTGATTCCAGGCATTAAGAAAATAACTATCACTTCCATCAGTGCTCTGATATTCACTGATAGAGCCCCTTCCTGCTTTGAGAAGAAATGCTTCTTATCTTACTGTTTTACTGTTTCATTGATTGTACCTACTTCAACAAGGCCCCAAAAATACAAATACTGTACAAAACAAATGGTACTGTGGCCATAAAATAAATATACTTCAAATTATAAATTACAAAAACTGCAGCATCGTCAACTTGACATGTTCAGGGTATGAATTTGCAATTATTAGTTCTATTTTAATTCTAAGGCACATGATGTTCGTTTCAATCCTCTCTTTCAAACACAAAATCTAATTGTAGAGGCACAAATAAATACCCAGTCATAGTTCAGGATAAATTTACAGAAGCAAGTTTTTGTTGCTCCGAAGGTGTTTCCAGAAAATGTGAAAGGAGATCTATTCCAACAGATTTTGCATTTTAATTGAAATAATGACAATGTGTTTTGTTTAGTTTTTTTGCAGTGCGTGACAAACATTTGGGAAGCTTTGCTCCAGATGGGACGCTCATTGAGGGTCTGCAGCCACTTTTAATGCTGTAATCGTGAGAGGCTTCATGCCACAAAACACCTCTTTTAGTTGCTATCTGTGTGTGACTGTGACCTGCTTACAAGGAGTTTAGAGTCGAGTTGCTTTGAGCTTGCATCACTCAGACCTGCAACCGTGTTTGCATGGCTTCCTCACTTTCAGCTAATGCAGCTATCAAAGCCGCTGCCTGAAAAACATGCTCGCTCGACGTTTCACTCATGAGCTTGTGCGGGGATTCGATCAAACCACTGAAGCCCTCCTTCAATCTTGTCGGTCTCCGGGTGAACCGACGCCGACACGTGACGGCGGCTTTCACACCAAAAATATTTCCTTTTTCTTAACTTCCTTCCTCTATCCATTTTGCCTAAAGGAAGCTGCTCGGCGCTTGGCAGCCATAAATGCCAGTATCACGACAATATAAAAGATGGATTGTGTCTTTATTCTCTCAACTCTTTGTGTCCTGCAGAGATAGTTTGCAAGGTGTGTGTGTTCTCTGAGAAGGCTGTGTGCCTCTGTGTGTGTGTGTGTGTGTGTGTGTGTGTGTGTGTGTGTGTGTGTGTGTGTGTGTGTGTGTGTGTGTGTGTGTGTGTGTGTGTGTGTGTGTGTATGTGTGTGTGTGTGTGTGTGTGTGTGTGTGTGTGTGTGTGTGTGTGTGTGTGTGTGTGTGTGTGTGTGTGTGTGTGTGTGTGTTTCTCTGAGATGCTTTTGTTGACTGTGTGAAACAGACTCTTTTTTTAAGTTGCCTTTTGAAGTTGTCGATCCTCAGAGAAAGAGAGAGAGAGAGAGAGAGAGAGAGAGAGGAGCATTGAAGACAAAGCCAGCGAGCTTGGAGATGGTGACAAAGCAAAAGGTATGAGGTGTGTTACCGGACGGGGCACACAGCCACACAGAGACATGTGATCACCGACACACACATTTACTCACGGCCTCTCAGCAGGCGGCCAGAGTCCCCGCTGAACGAGCCAAGGATGAAACCCAAAGCTAACGCATGTGTTCTCTCTCTGACCACAGCTGCCCCGCTCTCACGCTCCCTGAGGTGTGTCCCTCGCAACACACACACACACACACACACACACACACACACACACACACACACACACACACACACACACACACACACACACACACACACACACACACACACACACACACACACACACACACACACACACGCACGCACACACTTGCAGGGACAAGATCGTGATTGAAGATACAGAAACACACAGAATTTAATAACCAGAGGGAGAGGGTCTTCTTTTTTTTTTCCTCTTCTTCTTCTGCGAGCCTCGTCACCGCTCTCATCATCGTATCATTCAGAGCCAGGTCACGACCAAGGAGGCATCGGAGATGAACTCCCTGTGAAGCTGCAGAGGAAAAGAGAGAAAGAGAAGGAGAGGTCATGACCACAGTGGCACAGAAATGAACCCTTGACTGCCATCAGGAGACCGAGCGGGAGAAGGAAGAGATAGAGAGAGGTGTATTGCTAACAAATTAGTTTTGGCTCGTCTTTAGAGATTGGCCGTTTTGATTGGTTCCTCGAGTCTCTTCGGCACACAGCAATTAGGAACCGCACAACCCCTGCTCTCCACTGAGACAAGAGCTGGAGACGCCACTCCTGCTCTGCCATGCTGACTGAACCCTTTATGATGAGGGGAAACGCAGAGGTATGAGGACTGAGAGGAAGACAAATAAATACACATTTTCATGGTTTATAGGCTGAAAAGAATGAATATACAGAATGAGGACGCTGTTTGCGCAGGTTTCGGTCAGTGTACAAGCTAAATAATGAAGATTTTAACCACACAGTCTGATGTTTTAACGTGTGCTTTCACAAAACACAGATTACATCTTATCGTAACGCTAAAACAGTTGAAAAATCTTAAAAGTTCTTTGAATATTGAGTTTCTCCTGTCAGCATAAATCACAAAGCTAGAGTTTTTCATGAACATTTTATGAGTAAAACAAACTAATCACAATGACTGCAACTACCAAGTTCCACGACCAGCGACGAGCTGAAATCTGGATCTCTAGGCCCTATTATCTATAACCCTGCATTCATCACTTTTTGATTTATGCTCATGAGCTAAAAGAGAACTAACATTTTGATGATAACGATGCTTCACTCCTCGTTTTTGAATGGGACCAACTTTAATAAACAACGTAAACATTTCAAAGGAAATTTCATCAAAAAATGAAAAGAAAAACAAACCAAAAAAGCTGGTGACCAGATCCAGTGCACCCAAGAGAGACTTCAGATGTCTGGTGTGAATGTTTCAGATTGATATTTTCAGAGCCATACATCTGCTGCTCTGTGCTGAAGGTGACCATGCCCGTTGCATGCGAGTGTGAATTTGCTGCTCTTTTACAGTCCGAGCCCCCGCGGGGCATCACTATGTGGTCACTGTAGGGTGTCCTCATGTCCTCCCCTCTCGTCACCCCTAACTCAATCCGACACGCCGGCACCGGCGCCGGCTCCCTTGTGTGTATTTGCTTTGAGTGTGAATAGCCAGACTTTTTTTTTCAAAAAGAAGGCAAATACATGTTGGCTAAAAAGCTTTATATCAAAACATGATGGTGAATCAATCACTACATTTATTGTGTAAAAAAAATTTACTGTTCCATTCAGCTTTTCATTGATGTTCCTTTTTCTCTTCTGTCTCATCTAAAGACAAACTGAATATATCTATTGCCATTTATTTTAGATCATTTCTTGTTTTCTCTCCAAAAATGGAGTCTTTTGTTATGTGAACTAATAATTTATGTAAATATTTTGAAGTATTTTCCCAAACATTCTTGTTTTTTAGTTCAATGTAATGTCCTCTGTCTCTCTGTGTTGGCCCTGTGACGCACTGCTGACCTGTTCCACGTACACTCGGCCTTTCTCCATGTGTTGGCTGCAGGCTCCAGCTCACAGCTGCAGGATGAATGACTGAATATTCCAGTTGCTTCACTTCATCCTACTTTGTTGTACTTTATCTGTTCAAAACACTACTCAAATTTCAAAGAATCTCATACGGAAACTTGACGAAAAGGTGCATCTTGATTGAATTAAAGGACAGTTTTGTTTTCAAAACAGGCCTGTGACTGAGGAAGGAGAGCAGGATGTTCCTTCATGGTAAGATTCAGTCATCAGCTCCCCATGTGCAAAATCTTCGACTTCAGCTTTACTGCAGCTTAACTATGGCGAGCTTCAGAGGCAGTACAGGCCAAAATAAGAAACATATCTCCAAATATCACAAGCGTCTGTACTGTATTCAGTGGTTGCAGCTGTACATGAAACAGAAGTGCGTCCAGTGCTGAGATGGAGGGAAAGTTCAGAGATGTTTCAGCAAGCGTGTTAAGGACAGCAACTGCAGTCTAATCTGGCAACGTAGAGTTTAAAACACAAAGTGGACGTTCCTGGTTTTGACTTTGTGAGTTCATCATTGTGCAGAATATCAGTTCATAGCTTTTCAAAATGTAAAAATAGCTTCTGCCATTGTTGATGTAGTTAATACAGTAACTGACCTTCTCCAGTGTGCTGCAGTTGTTACTCATCTATCCTTAGCTTCAGCTTTGAATATGTATTTCAAGAGCTTGTTTCAAGGTAATAAAAATTACATAGATCTGAACTACATGAAAAAAAAAAAGGGTGAATTAATTCAGCAATCTTAAGCTCATTAGATTTGTTCATTTTCCCATTATGTCAGCCTCATTCTTGCTGGGTCTCCTTTCGGCTTCCTATCTCGGCAGTCTTCTTCTCCACGCACAAGCAAAGTTACAGACAAAGTTCGCTCAACTACTGTGGCTTGGGTGGCTTTTCATTGTGTTCTTTATTCATGTGTTATTTGTTTATGTGGATTAATTATTAAAAATTTGGTGCATTTTACAAAGGTTCAAGTCTGCAGATAACGATTCCTCTCCATTCTCTCCCAATGGGTTGTGTTTGTAATTTTCTTGAATATAAAAGTTGCATAATTCATGTGTATCGGCGGGCCGCATCTATTAATTATGTCAGTCTTTTAGGTGCTTGAGTCTTTACCACGTCTTGATTTTCCTTTTATTCTTCATCTCTCCCTTCTTCCGTTGCTCTCTCTCTCTCTCGTTCTCTTTCTTTCTCTCTCTGCATCTTCTTCTCTGAATCGCAGCAGTAATGAAGACTTTGCAGTGTTTTCCCCTCTGTTCCTCTTTCTTATTACTCAGCTTGTGAAGGTCAAATGGACTGTGTCCAAGTTCCAACGCGAAAAAGATGAAAAGAAAGAGTGGAGAAAAGGAAAAAAGTTTGCAGTGGCGCTGTGATGTAAATGCCCTTATTTAGTAATTTATAGAAGAGGGAATTGAGCGCAACTCTGTGGAGATTCATAAACTATTGATGTGTCTAATCTTTCAGATCCTGCCAACATGATGATCATGATCTGTGTTAGCGTGAGATGCTTCATACCCCCCCCGCCACCACCCCCGCCCCCACCCCCCGCCCCCACCTCCACCTCCACCCGGTGCCACCCCCCCCCCCCCCCCCCCCCCCCCCCAACCCCCCACCCCATCACCATTCTTGTTTCAGTCACTTTTCCCTCCTGTTCTCTTTGCCTTCACTTTTATTCAAATTACTATATACTTTTGTTGCTCTCCTACACGTTATTGATCACACCTGTAAGGTCTTATTAAAATACATCACTGCACCCAGTGACGTTATACTAGGACTATTTAGTCAGAGGTGACATGAACATGTTGTAGTTTTATTTGTCAAAGCAAAGTAAGTGCATGCATGTAAAGGGAACTCATCATGCTGTTTCTGAGTCGTTTCTCTCTCCTCCTCTGACCTGCACATTTAATGATGTGGGGAAATGCCACCAGTAATGCCTGGATCTCCTTTTCTCTCAAAAGACAGAGGTAAAAATCAAAGAGATGCCACTCCTCTGTGTAAATGTGTAAATGATAGTGATATAGTGTGTCAGCTCTCCCCCTCAATGAGCTCTCTGATCTCTGACATTCAATTCAACACCTGTGACCTTATGGCATCCCGCTCTCAGCTAAACCCGGTGACGGCTATAAGGGACACATAAATTAAACACATGCGACCCTGCTGCTCACTTTTCCAGCAGAAAATATGCATATTTTCTTGAAGTGATGACACTCGGGTATATTACAGACATTCTGAACATCTGCATTTATTTGATAAGATTTACTCCTATTTCAACACAGTTTTAATAAAAATGTATGCTGTGCAACATATTACAACAACCACTGACATATTAAAAAAAAAAAAAAAACTTTTCTACTAACGCATCTCCTTGAGGTTTTCTCATCGCTTATTAAACTCCCTCTTGCATCCATCACTTGAACTAATGCGTGGTATAATCAGGCACGGTTAACAAAAGCAACAGCAGGAATAAAGATAGAAATCTATGCACATCTAAATAATACAACCATCAGTATATGCCAAATCTCTCAGGCTACAATCTCCCCCCTAAGGGTGCTTGCCTGGAGCTGATTTGTATACAAAACAAATCTAATGTATGCTTTCAACACATATTTAACATATGCCACTCAGTGATAAATTATTCAGGAAAAGACGCTTACATTTTTAATCGTCACTGTTTCGTCTTCACAATAAGCAATGAGGAAATGGGAAGACAATGGGTCCGAAGAGAAATGAAGAAAAATAAGTTGACTTGTAATTGTGATGTTAACTTAATGTAAAGTGCACAGAGCTGACAGGAAAACAAAGAGTTTCTGTACTTTGTTACTCGATGAATGAGGACACCTTTACTTATTCCTTAAGGTGTTAACCACATCACACGTCCCTTTTTCTCAATGAAGCTCTTTGGCGTATTGCAAGAAAATTATTTGTAAGCATGTACAATGAATAGCATTGTGGGGAAAAAAAGCAGCTAATGCTATTCCCAAAGAAAAATAAAATGCTGCTGCAAAAGCATTAATTCCCCCTCGACATGAATACGTATGCGGGGGTCAGTACGAGTCGGTAACCCACATCTGCATACTGACTAACATATGAACTCACCCTGAAGTAGACGCATGAAGGTTAGATGTGTTCAGGGGCTGATTTGTGACACACAGATGATTCATAATGCAGCCATGCAAACTGTTGTTCATCATCAGAAGTATTTAGATGCATGGCAAAAAAATAAACATATGCAGGCAGGCTTGTAACCAAACGGGCACACAGACATAACCACTCTTTTTTATATACATTAATGGAGACACCACTTCCTCCTCAGACAGTTATGTCTGAAATATCTCAACAGTCCATCTTTTTTCCCCCCCAGATGTTAACTGTGTGTGTATTTTTTTTAATGCCTTTGTCTTTGCCACAGGCATGTTGACTCTCACGTGCACGTTCAATAAAACGCTCAGACACAAATGTGTGCAGTTCTGTTGAGGGAAACTCATGGAAGCATGCATGTATTCCCAGTATGTCTTTGCCCTCAGCATGTTTGGCGTGTTCCATGCTATTGACAGGACTGGAGACAAACTGATGTCACATATGATGCTTGTCACAGGAACAAGGTAACGTTCATTAATCCACAACGGAAGCAAGCAAAGTAAAGAGACGCCATAGGGACGTTTGCGATGGAAACCTGTTTGAAAAGAGTAATAAAAAGGTATAACATAATGAAATACAATTCAGCCAAAGTCTTCAGTCGTGTCAGAAGTGCTGTTTAAAGGGATTTAATAACTGTAAACATGACAAATTGTTGCAGAAAAGTCTTACAAATATATAAAATATCTCTTAACAGTCACACGTGACTGATTAAAAAAGTGTTTATCATCCTAATACTACAGAACAACAAATAAGCTTTCATCTGACTGCCCTGGAGCCAACAATGTATAAAATGTCAGACCTCTCCCATTCAGACATTCAATCAACAATGGAGTGTGAAATGAATAATGTGACCACGAACTGATGGGGTCTGACCTCCAACCAGGCAATTTGTGATAAGAGCAGAAAATGGTAAGTGGAGAGACATCAGAGACAATAATTACAACTTTAAGTTTAGAAAAGATTTATGGACTAAATGTAAAAATCAAAAGGAGATCAAACAAAGTGGGAGACAATAATAAATGTTTCAGGTCTTGAGGTTTCACACACTCACTACAGATTTTACTTTCAATGGAGCAACTTCTAACTAGCAAATGACAACAAATCTCCCTTATTGCCAACAGGTCTGCTGTTTACAAGTAAATATTTTATTCAAGTTTCAAGCTATGGGATGTAAAAGCTGGACAGTTATGTGATTGGCAATATTCATACAAAGCTTTGTGGGATTTGCTGCAGAGAAATGGGAAACTCTAAATTTAACCATAAAATGTGGTCGAAATGATCATTTTGCTGTCACATTATGAGGTCATAATAGAAGTTTACAGTCCAAATATTGTTGTTAACAGTATCATTGTCAGAAAAACATCCCATACAGTAAAAATACAGCAGATATAGATGAATTTAAAGTGTTCAAGAAAAACACCACAGCCAAATATATCTCATTGATTGCACTTTATTACTTATTATTGTACAAATATCATCTTAACAAGGCATATGGGTTAAAAAATATATGATAAATTAAATCCAACCAAAATTGACTACTTCATGTGAACCAAACCATGTGCAGGGTTTAGAGTTGCTGGAGAATTTTACTCCCAGGTTGGGAAAGGCAACATGTAATTAGATTATCAATATTTATATATCTCTCTATAGATGTCCAGGCACCAAAAAGAAAACATCAGAGCAAGAACAGCTCTCAGCATTTCCAGTTTGCATCAGTTTTCCTGTCATTTGGCTCAACCAATTGAAAGCAATGGTTACATAACAAGTTGTAGAGGGTGATCCTTGTGGTCCATAAAATAATATGATGAGCGCTGAAGCAGTTGTTATATTCAGAAAGGGAGAGTTACACCTGATGATTACACAGGTGATCAAATAAATGGTTTGATGAGTGTCTATTATCTGATTCCAAACATACAACACACTGTGTCCAAGTTAGAGGCAAATTATGCACAGCAAATTCTGAAATCCGGCCCGCTTGTAAATTCTTTAATTAATTATAACGCACTTTGGATTTTAACACCATCTCAACAAAACAAGTTTTACCCCAAAAAATAAATCCAAAATGACAGAACCAAAGTAATGGAAGCTAAAATCGAAGAGGGGCGCAGAAA
Source organism: Lipophrys pholis (assembly GCF_963383615.2). Taxonomy (NCBI): domain Eukaryota; kingdom Metazoa; phylum Chordata; class Actinopteri; order Blenniiformes; family Blenniidae; genus Lipophrys; species Lipophrys pholis. Next base: position 23,852,059 of record NC_137638.1, read on the forward strand.
GTTCACCTGGAGTGAGAGCCCATGCCTCTGGTATATGTTTTTATTCTGTATGTGGCCCTGATGGGAACAACTTTGGACGCCACCAAAGCACTTTTACTATGTTACATAAAAATGGAATGTGATTACAGGAACGGGCTACTTTGCCTAACAAGGGAAAGCAGAGTTTCAATGTGGCATATTCATGTTTACACTTATGAAATAACAGTGGCCACAAGTGAACCTGACTGTCTGACGGCCTGGATCTCAGTGCATCTTCCCCGTGTCCATTCACCTGCACTTAGAGCAGCTCCCTGCTGACTCAGACAATCTGAGATGCATTTTGTTGCCGGCCAGATCTGCTCCATACATTTCAACAACATATCAACACAAGAAGAGAGTGAAGAGACAAAAATGACCCCCCCCCCCCCAACAATAACCTATCCTCCCACCTTTGTTGTTGTTGCTTACACTCTCTTCATCCCATCATAATTTTCTCTTTCACAAAATGCTTGTCAGGACCCTCACTCCTTCTCTTGCTTTTCTGTCCCTCTATGTCACTCTCTCTTTCTCCTCTCTCTGGGTAAGAATAAGGAGCAGCACTGCTATTCAGACCGGTAATTACATTTCTGTCCTTTGTTGGAGCCGAGTGTTATTTTCCATTAATGATTGGACATATTATATAAGCCAGTCTTTATGGGAGTGATAATGGTCGGGGAACAGAGGAGATGGTGAGCTGGCGAGTGTATCAGTGTGGCTCTTTCTCACATGAGGGGGCATGTCGGAGCTTTCATTAATCCTTGAAGGGTACACACCTAACCCTACTGACATTGAACACACTTGCAGCCTCACACAAAAGAGACAGTGACACAATCATATGTACAGGACCAAGATGCAGCCACATGTAGTTACCCCCCCCCCCAACACACATACACGTACACATACACACACAATCACCCATTATCAATGCCACTTACCATTCAGAAAAAGCAGAGAAATAGGCCATGGTGATATGCTGATGCAGAGGTTATGCCCACTTTCATGATATAATTAATTCATCTGTTGTTTGCAAAATGCTGTATGAAATATAGATGGTCTGAGTTTGGCTTTAATGTTTCATAGGACCACGACTGCGGGAGCAGGAAGGCTTGCGAAACATGGCCTCCGCTGCACACTCTGTAAAATCACACTGGGTGGACATTTGGAGAGGAGGAGGCAAGTCATATGATTATTTTAACACTGTGCACTTATATGTCAATGGTATATGTGCAGTATGTGAACCTGTATCTGTGTATGTGTGTGTGTGTGTGTGTGTGTGTGTGTGTGTGTGTGTGTGTGTGTGTGTGTGTGTGTGTGTGCACCTTGCGAAGACAATCATACATTTAATGATTTGATTGTCGAAAAATTTGTTTTGAAAATTTGCATTATAAATGAACAGCAAGTGATGATCTGGAAAACTCAATAACTTAGTCACTAGTGAAACACAGTAGAACATGGAAAGATGTGAGCACTACATAGCATTTAACTATATAAGGGTTAAAGAATATAAATAAAAAAATAAATAAAGTTGAATTAAAGCAATGCTTTTCATAATTCAGTTTAAATTTGATGGGAATATAACAAATAAAAAAATTGGAAAATAATTATCTTTGTGTAAATTTCCTTCTTCTTGTAACTGACTTTAAAAGCCTGGGAGCTGAGGAGCCCAGTTGCTGGAGTTTCAAAGAAATGTGTCCAGTTTTTGTCTGTTGATGGAATCTGGCAGTTAAATAGTTCTTGCCAGTTTCTGTATTTGATAATGCAACAAGTTTTTTCAATTGGGTAAAGGTCCAGGCCCTGGAGCTATGCTGTGGTGAAGAGTGCAGCATTGAAATACACAAAACATCATGCTGGATATACACACAGTTTCAAAAACTTTAGATACTTTTAATATTTAGCAACTGTTTTGCTTTAATACAGTACCAAATAGATTTTTGGGATGAAGCATGCTGCAAACAGACAAACATAGCAGATCACGACAGATTTTTTTTCATCTCGGACAAGAATTCTGTCTTGATCCGCACTGTTTGCCATGTCAGGAGAAAGGATTTATTGTTCCAGGACCAGGCCGGGGATGATCCTGGCCACATCAAAAAATTCAAGTATTTCAGGACCGCGGTGGTCCCTGACTAAAGCGTATTGATCTTGCCTGTTCATAGCTCAATGACCAATAGAAGCAAAGCACAAAGTCACATGAATACGCACATGGGATACCAGCTGACAGGGGAGAAATCATGTGGGAAACCCGCTGAATAAAAAAAATCTGCAACAGTCCTCTCCTCTGTGTTTTTGTGACGACCCGGGCCGAGACTCAGGGGCAGTGCAGGGCTTCCCAGGAGTTTTCATCCTGTCTGGTCCGACCGAATCCGCTCTGTTTACGGCTTACATGAGGCGTCCTCTCTATGCCTCCCAGCCCGCGACTCTCAGAGACGAGAGAGGTCATTGGTCCCTGATGGGACTCAGGTGCATGTCAGCTCCCTGGTTAGCACCTCCCCTCAGCCGCTCCCTCAACCTCTGTGCTGGAGCCTCGCTGAGCCACACCCCCCCATACCAGAGCCACATACAGGAACTTCATGAAAAGATAGTTTATTTCTTGTTACTCAATTTATTTTCCGTTGCTTGGACACCACACACAGGAGAATGAACGCAGTGTTTAACGTCAGTACGACACAGTATGAGTATGGTAACAAATAGCTATGTACATACTTGCTCTTCACAATGTCTATCTACTCTATTGTACGGGTGAATTGTTGCATGTATGGTTGGCTTGTAAACCGAACACCATTGATTGAGAGCAGCTGTGGTTTTCCCATGAGTCCCAAACATGGAGAAATCAATGAGCTTTGGTAGGAGGTGGAACATAAAGCTTCATTACGCACAGTCCAGAGCATATTACAGCACTTTGTTTAGCAGATGATGCATATCACTGGATAAAAAACACATATGTGCCATACACACCTTTTCACTTCCACTTGACGATAAAATGCATTATAGAATTTAAATAAACTCTGATTGCAGGAGATACGGCAGTTCATCCATGCAGAAGAAAATGTACATAGCAACGCAGCACACAGCCATGTAGCGTCATCTTTATAGCCAGAGCAATGCATGATGGGAAGTGACAGTGGTGCCTGAGGCAACGTGGGCGAAAGAGTAGATGGAGATGGAAAAGGGGATGGGAAGCAGAGAACAGGGTGAGCTATACCGTTACATCAGTGCACATAGAAACGTACAAACATAAGTTATACTCCAGCAGTACAAGAGGTTAGTAGGACAGATGATCTTCTGCTGTGATATGTTTTGACTTAGAGGAAGCCGTTTGGGAATATATTATGTTTGTTTTTAATTTCAACATTTGTAAAAGTTCGAACAGCAGAGCTTTACCTTGGCTGATATGTTTAACGAAGACAATGGCATTTATTTTATTTTTTTTAATTTACAGGTTTTGTCTTTCAATATGATACACTGAAGAGTACATTGGATAAAGGAAACTGTCCCATTTCCCAGTAGGAAAAATGCATCTGAACATGGCTAAACTGGTAGCTTCCCACATTGAGAATATAAGTTTTACTAAAGCAGATTTGGCACCACCCAGCATGGCACTACTTTTGATAAAAGTTAGAAAATATTCTCACTCTATACACCCAAAAGTTATTTTTCATGTTATTTTGCTCATAAACAGCAGCAACCATTACAACCCTCCCCCACCACTCTAGTAAAATAGACTTGCTGTTTATAAGGATAAAGCTTTATAGCAATGATTAGAACAATTACTACATATGCTCAAAGCAGTATAAAAGCGCCATACTGTACATCAATCGTGTATAAAGATACTCACAGAAGCAGTAAGGCAGCCATGATGGATCCGGCCTTGTTGTCTGTTTGATATTGAGATATGATGAATGTGAATTGGGAGGTGGGACACGTCTAACTGGTGATCAAAAGTGATCTCTAATGACAGTTGTATATTATCATGACATGAACACCAAGGAAAGTTGGTTGTTGAAGTATTGTGAATCCTTGGATTTATAGAACAGTGAATCTCAGAGATTTTTATTTTTAATCATGAGAAATTATGAATTAAAGGCCAAGATGTGGAATATATGCTTTCTTTTTTATATTTATTCTAAGATTTGTACTTTTACTGTTGAAATGTGTGGAACTTTGGTAAACAATTATAATGAAATTACTTCTAAAAAACATTTGCAGTTTGTATTAAACCAGCTATTTTACTAACTATTTTGAGGAAGTATGCTGCTTTATATACAGTGATACAGAATACCACAGAGACAATGAATAAAAAAAAGGGGGGGGCAGAAGTAAAAAAAAACTCCTTTAAATTATATTATATGTCTTAGCTGCCAAAATAATTAGAACATTTTGACTGTGCTACACATAGGAAGTATCTGCTGATGTTGAGCAATGTTTTGCAGGAAGGAGATCTCAGAAGACCCACCGTCAAAATTTGCTGATCTGCATAAAGGTGGAAGCTTGAGGTGACAAAGCCATCTCAAACACTTTAAATATTCACAAGTTTACAGTTTCACAAATTGTCTACAAATGGGGACAGTTCATTTCTGTGGCCGCCCACCCAAAAATACTTCCCTGCATGCATGAATAAAATATGCAAAAGAGCATCTTGATGCTCCACAACACTACGGGTAATTTTTGGGGGACAGTTTAACACAATACTTGGTTTGGGAAGAATACACACTACTACATGTGGTCTAATAATAGTACAGAGGAGGGAGCATCATGGTTTGGGGCTGCTTTGTAACCGAGGGCTTGGACAGCTTACTATCATATTCTCTCTGAGAAAATAAATTCCTAAGTCGAGGCATCACATCAGGATGATGTCAGGGTGGCTGTCAGCTGAGTGGAAACTGTGTTCTGCAGCAGGACAACTGCCCTGAACATGGAAGTATATTTACGACAGAATGGCTTTAAAAACACAAACACTTTTTTGGGAAGACCACTGAGAGCTCAGATCTGGATCTAATAGAAAAGCTATGTAATGATCACAAGAGAGCCGATCACAATAACTACACAGAGTATTGATTGCCTGCAGCCGTTCTTTAAGGGAGAACGATCCAAACCCTCAGTGCTGTGGAGGTCTGACCAGTAACTACTAAGTTTAAGTCATTGAAACCAAATGATATGAAAGACGCTAAACAGCACGTTGGCCCTCTCGAAAGGGAAATTTTAGTAGAACCCCCCCCCAAGACGGAACAGTCGACCAACATGATATGCCCACTCTACAGGAAGAAGTTTTCTTTTCACCGAAGCACTTCCAGCTTAAAATACCACATGAACGTGAAGAACACGTGAATCAGGGATTCTGCTGACTGTTCTCAGTTGCAGGCGACATTTTGAATAAGAAGTGTTCATCTCATCTCGGACAATGTCAACAAGTTGGTTTGTCTCAGTAGCCACTGAAGAAGGAATAACAGGAACACAGTAATGTGAATAAATGTTTGTTTGGAGAAAGTTTTTTGTGAACATAAACTGTTAAAGGTGTTAAACAAACATGTTCAGCGCCTATTTATTCCCTTCTTTCTTCAGCCTGTTGCTCATGCAAAATAAAACACGATTATATAGATTAAAAATTTACTCTACTTACTCGTGATTAATATAAATTAATCCACAGCAACCCTGTCATTAATCTGATTAAAACTTCAATCGTTGACAGAACTTTTTGGGGGGGGTATTATGGTAACTGCCATGTGATTTCGCGGTAGATAAGAAGGAAATTCTAATACTTTAACATATCTTTTCTGCCACTGTATGTGTCCTAAGTCGATTCGAATATCATACCAAAGTCATTTTGTGAAGTAAATGTCAGGTTTTTGCTCATTCACACACCGGCTGTGAGCGAGCTGCAAGGTGCACCCTGTCCATTTGTTTAGTGCTTATCTAAGAATACTTTGTCTCCAACACCTCTGACAGAAATCCCAACCTCCTTAACCATAAATCCAGATTACTGATTCTCTGAAGAAACTATAAGATGCAAAGACACTCATTCTGCAGCAATGAAAACAAGGAAAAGCAATAAATATCCACAGCCATAAACCAAACCGTCAAACTTTAAACTACGCAGTTGATAATGAGTCTGATACACATCTCAGAGATGAAACCAAGCAAAGCAAATCAGCTCAGACTGGGAACATATCAGTGACCTTGTCTCTCTTCGGTCACGCATTAACAGTCAAGTACAAATAAACACAAAAAAAGACAACATATTTCAAATTATACTCTGAAAGTCAAGATGTTTCTTGCTGCATGGAGAGGATGTGCGTGATTGATTACATCTTGCTGAGCATTATCTGACATTGTGCTCTTCAGGTGCAAGACTCCTGTATATGCCAGCAAAGGTAATATTGCAGAGTAATGATAACAGCGTGCCTTGCTCATAAGGCCCTTTAATGAGATTTACAGTCACATATTTATCGACTTCAGCCTACCTCAACCCTCTCAAACAGAAAGAGGCTGAAATTGGTTTTTGAGAGGTGACGGGAAAAGAGGATAATATGAGAAATCAGAGATGCTGGGCTGTTGTTTTTTATTTTGTCTGGTGCTTTTTTCCCCCCCCAATATTGAACAGTTGTTATTTTTGAGTGATCTAGCAAGGTTTGTGTGACATGTGCAGAGAAAACAACTTGTGTATTTCCATCCGCAAAATATGTGTGACATTTATGTGTGCACGGAGGGCAAATGGACAGCTACCCATGCATGTGTGTACACTTGTGCATGCATGCGTGTGTTCAGATTATGTGACAAAATGCATGTAAATCCACAGTTGAATGATTTCAGGGGATGTCAGTCCGCAAGCTCTAAAGACTTGTAATTAACTAATACAATGAATCATTCTGAAGATGACACTCATGATGCAAATCAATTCATGCCCTATCTTGTTGCGCACTTTATTTATGTATGTTTGTGTGTTGCACCTGTATACATGCCCGTCTCCCGGTATTTGTTATGTTAGACAGGAGTTGAAGTTGCCAGCAGGTTCTCTCATTAGGGTAAAAGGAAAGCTCTTCCATGCTTTTAACCCACGAGACTTTAAAGATAAAGGGAGAAAGACAGAATGACAGACAGGGGCTGGGAGGGGGATTATGAAGAAAAAGGCGATGATTGACTCACTGAGCGACTTAATAAGTTCTTAAATAAGAGGAAAAAGGAAAATTGAAGTGAAAGCAAAGAGAGAGAAAAAATGAAAAACCATACTGGTGAGGATGAGGAAAAAGGAGGCAGACAGGGCAGACGAGAGACATAACATTATTTATGGGCTGGGAGTAAGGTGAACATGAAGATACATCACAGGCTGGGTTTGTCTTCTATAAAGCCACATGAAGATGGGCTTTTCCATTCTGAGGCTCACAGACACTCTGAGGCACTCATGAATGCTGAAAACACACACACACACACACACACACACACACACACACACACACACACACACACACACACACACACACACACACACACACACACACACACACACGCACGCACGCACACGCGCACACACACGCACAAACACACTAATCCATTTCATCTATCAATATTTCAACATGGCAGGGAAAGGACAGTACTGTTACCAGGCAGAAGAAAGAAAGGCAAACTAATCATTATAATTGAAAAAAAGTATAAACATAGGATTCAAATTAAAATAGATAGATAGATAGATAGATAGATAGATAGATAGATAGATAGATAGATAGATAGATAGATAGATAGATAGATAGATAGATAGATAGATAGATAGATAGATAGAAAGAAATGTCTAATTATATTTGGTTATAATTAATATTTTGTATGGCAATTGTGTTAAATATTATATTGTGTCAAAATATTATTCCAAAAGTTAAGTGTTAGGCGTAAAGCTCAATTTATTTTTAACTATATATATATATATATATATATATATATATATATATATATATATATAGCTGGCAGGGCTGGGTGGAGGGACTGAATCAGTATCCAGGGAGAAAAGGGGGGATCACATCTGGACCACAGACTGAGCAAGAGGAAGAGCAGGATGAGAAGGGCAAGATGGAGGAGGGGTGGAAATGTACACTCAGTTGACTCATGCCTTAACAAACACACAAATGCAGTCATTCTACTGTCATTTCAGAGGACAGTGCAATGACTCCTATACATTCCCTGGAGATGATGCAGAACCATAACTAATGCTTCTCTAAAATTAACCTAAACCGTACCTCAAAGCAAACCTTTACCCTTAAATGTTACAATTTGCATCATGAGGATATGCTTTTTTCTCCCAAGAAGAGAGGCTGATCCTCACAATGTAACTGTGTAAACGGCTTTATGTCCTCACAGCATGACTAACAAGTACACACATATACAAACACACAAACACATTCACACACCGTCACCCCATCTACCCTTCTCCACATGCATGCTTCACCCTGCAGCACCCACCGCCGCACAGCTGCCGACCCCCCCGCTTTAAAACACTCCAACCCAAACCTAGTCACGGTGCAGTCAGCTCACACGTGCACCCAGACAGCCACACGCATCCAATTTAATTTTCATTTCGTATATTTGGGTTATAACATCTATCAAGCTCAACAAAGGGGAACTTCCCAGAATGCCACATTAACACTTCTTTCATCGGTACCAGATTTGCATTTATGCACAGTTGAAGATTTCAGGTTTAAAGGAGCGCCCTGTGGTCATGTTTGGCCCGCTGTAAATATCAGCTCACAACTAATGGCATTTACTCTGACATTTCTACAACTCTTCCCTTTCTTCACAGATGGCGTTAATGTTTTTGGTGATGCCCAGCGTGCTGCAAAATCTCCTTATCAGAACCTTGCCCCTCCGCCCTTCTTTTCTTTTTTCTTTTTTTTTTTTTTATCTCTGTGTATATGTGTGTGTTTGGGTGTGATTTGCACTGATATGGACACACACATTCCACCGTCAGACAGTCAATGGGGCTCCAGTGTGCTGCGGTGATTGTGCTGGTCAATGTGCTCTGCTGTGTGACTGCATGCCCCCAAGACTGAGGCTGAGTCTAGACACGAGTCAGCCAAGCCGCCCTGCTGACCTATATCCTACAGTTACACTAAGTGAGAGACATAGAGAAAGAGAGCGTCAGAGAGAGAGAGAGAGAGAGAGAGCTGGGGAATACAGAAAGAGGGAGAGAGGGAGGTGGGGGCAACACGAGGATGTAGAAAGTGAAAGGGTGCAATAAAGTAAGAGAGCAAACTCAGGGAAGGGAAGAGACGAGCACGAAAGACAGGAAAGAGGGGGATGGAGAGGGGAAAAGAGGAAAAAGCGAGGGAGCGATGCAGCTATGGATAATTCAGAACGAGTTAAAAGGGGGAAGGGATAGAAGGAGAGGAGAGATTGGAAGTGGCAGCCACTAAAGTAAAGAGAGAGAGAGAGAGAGAGAGAGCGATGGCTAAGTACAGGATGTAAAGTAAAAGAAACGGAGGAGTACAGAAAAAAAATCCCAAGAGAAGGACGACAGCCACATCAAATTATGACCATAATATCACAGAAGAGGCATCGGAATTTGCAAAAGCATATTAAATCAAACTCTCTTTATTGAGACTGTCACTGCATAAAGAAAATCCAGCATTTTCATGTAAATAACTATTGTGTAGAGTCTGTGATTAAAATTTTAAGTGATTTCAGTCACT